>NW_027459618.1:102500-273764 GCF_050624435.1 Tenrec ecaudatus
CCCTAACCGTAACTCTAACCCTAACCTTAACCCTAACCCTAATGCTAACGCTAACGCTAACCCTAACCCTAACTCTAACGCTAACGCTAACGCTAACCCTAACCCTAACGATAACCCTAACCCTAACCGTAACCCTAACATTACGCTAACGATAACCCTAACCCTAACGCTAACCCTAACCCTAAACCTAACCCTAAACTTAACCCTAACCCTAACCCTAACCCTAAACCTAACCCTAACCCTAACCCTAACCCTAACGCTAACGCTAACCCTAACCCCAACCCTAACCCTAACCCTAATGCTAACGCTAACCCTAACGCTAACCCTAATGCTAACCCTAACCCTATCCCTAACCCTAACCCTAACCCTAACCCTAACCCTAACCCTAATCTTAACGCTAACGCTAACGCTAACCCTAACCCTAACCCTAACCCTAAACCTAACCCTAACCCTAACACTAACCCTCACCCTAACCCTAACCCTAATGCTAACGCTAACCCTAACCCTAAACTTAACGCTAACCCTAACGCTAACGCTAAACCTAACCCTAACCCTAACCCTAACCTAACGCTAAGGCTAACCCTAACCCTAACGCTAACCCTAACCCTAACCCTAAACTTAAACCTAACCCTAACCCTAACCCTAACCCTAACTCTAACACTAACGATAACCCTAACCCTAACGCAAACCCTAACCCTAACCCTAACCCTAACCTAACGCTAACGCTAACCCTAACCCTAACACTAACCCTAACCCTAACACTAATCCTAACCCTAACCATAACCCTATCCTAACCCTAACCCTCTAACCTAGATAGTCCAAGTGCCCACTAGGGGACGTACATAGTCCAAGTGCCCGCTAGGTATCCTAGATAGTCCAAGTGCCCGCTAGGGATCCTTCATAATCCAAGTGCCTGCTAGTTAACCTAGATAGTCCAAGTGCCCGCTAGTAAACCTAGATAGTCCTAGTGCCCGTTAATTAACCTAGACAGTCCAAGTGCCCACTAGGGGACGTACATAGTCCAAGTGCCTGCTAGGAAACCTAGATAGTCCAAGTGCCCGCTAGTTAACCCACATAGTCCAAGGTCCGTTAGGTAACCTAGATAATCCTAGTGCCCGCTAGTTAACCTACATAGTCCAAGGGCCCGCTAGGTAACCTAGATAGTCCAAGTGCCCGCTAGGTAACTTACATAGTCCAAGTGCCCGCTAGGTAACCTAGATAGTCCAAGTGCCCGTTCATTAACCTAGATAGTCCAATTGCCCGCTAGGTAACCTAGACTCTCCAAGTGTCTGCTAAGTTACTACATAGTCCAAGTGCCCATTCGTTAACCTAGATAGTACAAATGCCCGCTAGGTAACCTAGACTGTCCAAGTGCCCGCTAGGTTACCTACACAGTCCAAGTGCCCATTCGTTAACCTAGATAGTCCAAGTGCCCGCTAGGAAACCTACATAGTCCAAGGGCCCGCTAGGTAACCTTGATAGTCCAAGTGCCCGCTAGTTAACCTAGAGTCCAATTGCTCACTAGTTAACCTACATAGTCCAAGTGCCCGCTATGTAACCTAGATAGTCAAAGTGCCCGTTAGGTAACCTAGATAGTCCAAGTGCCCGCTAGGTAACTTACATTGTCCAAGTTACAGCTAGGTAACCTAGATAGTCCAAATGCCCGTTACCTAACCTATATAGTCCAAGTGCCCGCTAAGCAACCTACATAGTCCAAGTGCCCGTTCATTAACCTAGAAGTCCAAGTGCCCGCTAGGTAACCTAGAGAGTCCAAGTGCCCGCTAGGTTACCTGCATATTCCAAGTGCCCATTCGTTAACTTAGATAGTCCAAGTGCCCACTAGGAAACCTACATAGTCCATGTGCCCGCTAGGTAACCTTTATAGTCCAAGTGCCCGCTAGGTCACCTAGACTGTCCAAGGGCCCGCTAGTTAACCTACAAAATCCAAGGACTCACTTGTTAACTTTGATAGTCCAAGTGCCCGCTAGTTAACCCAGATCATCCAAGTGCCCGCTAGTTAAACTAGATTGTCCAAATGCCCGTTAGGGATCCTTCATAATCCAAGTGCCTGCTAGGTAACGTAGATAGTCCAAGTGGCAGCTAGTTAACCTAGATAGTCCTAGTGTCCGTTAGTTAACCTAAATAGTCCAATTGCCCACTAGGGGATGTACATAGTCCAAGTGCCCGCTAGGTAACCTAGATAGTCCATGTGCCGCTAGTTAACCTACATAGTCCAAGGTCCGCTAGTTGACCCAGATAGTCAAAGTGCCCGCTAGTTAACCTAAGTAGTACAAATGTTCGATAGGGATCTTACATAGTCCAAGTGCCCGCTAGGTAACCACATAGTCCAAGTGCCCATTCGTTAACCTAGACAGTCCAAGTGCCCGCTAGGTTACCTACATTGTCCAAGTGCCCGTTCTTTAACCCAGATAGTCCAAGTGCCCGCTAGGTTACCTAGACAGTCCAAGTGCCCGCTAGTTAACCTACATAGTCCAAGTGCCCGATAGGGAACCTACATAATCCAAGTGCCCGATAGGGAACCTACATAATCCAAGTGCCCGCTAGGGAACCTACATAGTCCAAATGCCCGCTAGGCAACCTACATAGTCCAAGTGCCCGTTAGTTAACCTAGATAGTCAAAGTGCCTGCTAGGTAACCTAGATAGTCCAAGTGCCCGCTAGGTAACCTACATAGTCCAAGTTCCCGCTTGGTAACCTAAATAGTCCAAATGCCCGCTAGGGAAACTACATAATCCAAGTGCCCGCTAGTTAACCTAGATAGTACAAGTGCCTGCTAGTAAACCTACATAATCCATGGGCCCGCTAGTTAACCTACATAGTGAAAGGGCCCGCTTGTTAACCTACATAGTCCAAGTTCCGCTAGTTAACCTAGATAGTCCAAGTGCCCGCTAGTTAACCTACATAGTACAAGGGCCCGCTAGTTGGCCTAGATAGTCCAAGTGCCTGCTAGTAAACCTAGATAGTCAAAGGGCCCGCTAGTTAACCTAAGTAGTCCAAATGTCCGATAGGGATCCTACATAGTCCAAGTGCCCGCTAGGTAACCTACATAGTCCAAGTGCCCGTTCGTTAACCTAGATAGTCAAAGTGCCCGCTAGGTAACCTAGACAGTCCAAGTGCCCGCTAGGTTACCTACATAGTCCAAGTGCCCGTTCTTTAACCTAGATAGTTCAAGTGCCCGCTAGGTTACCTAGACAGTCCAAGTGCCCGCTAGTTAACCTACATAGTCCAAGTGCCCGCTAGGGAACCTACATAGTCAAAGTGCCCGCTAGGGAACCTGTATTGTGCAAGTGCCTGCTAGTTAACCTAGATAGTCCATGTGCCCGCTAGTTAACCTACATACTCCAAGGTCAGCTACTTAACCTAGATAGTCCACGTGCCCGCTAGTTAACCTACATAGTCCAAGGTCAGCTAGTCAACCTAGATAGTCCATGTTCCCGCTAGTTAACCTACATAGTGCAAGGGCCCGCTAGTTAACCTAGATATTCCAAGTGCCCCCTAGTTAACCTAGATCGTCCAAGTGCCCGCTAGGTAACCTACATAGTCCAAGTGCCCTTTCATTAACCTAGATAGTCAAAGTGCCCGCTAGGTAACCTAGACATTCCAAGTGCCCGCTAGGTTACCTACATAGTCCAAGTGCCCGTTCGTTAACCTAGATAGTCCAAGTGCCCGGTACGTTACCTAGACAGTCCAAGTGCCCGCTAGTTAACCTACATAGTCCCAGTGCCCGATAGGGAACCTACATAATCCAAGTGCCCAATAGGGAACCTACATAATCCAAGTGCCCGCTAGGGAACCTACATAGTCCAAGTGCCCGCTAGGCAACCTACATAGTCCAAGTGCCCGTTAGTTAACCTAGAGAGTCCAAGTGCCCGCTAGGTTACCTGCATATTCCAAGTGCCCATTCGTTAACTTAGATAGTCCAAGTGCCCACTAGGAAACCTACATAGTCCATGTGCCCGCTAGGTAACCTATATAGTCCAAGTGCCCGCTAGGTCACCTAGACAGTCCAAGGGCCCGCTAGTTAACCTACAAAATCCAAGGACTCACTTGTTAACTTTGATAGTCCAAGTGCCCGCTAGTTAACCTAGATCATCCAAGTGCCCGCTAGTTATCCTACATAGTCCAAGTTCCCGATGGTAACCTAAATAGTCCAAATGCCCGCTAGGGAAACTACATAGTCCAAGTGCATGCTACTTAACCTAGATAGTCCAAGTGCCTGCTATTAAACCTACATAATCAATGGGCCCGCTAGTTAACCTACATAGTGCAAGGGCCGCTAGTTAACCTAGATCGTGCAAGTGTCTGCTAGTTAACCTACATAATCCACGTGCCTGCTAGGTAACCTAGATATTCCAAGTGCCCACTAGGGATCCTTCATAATCCAAGTGCCTGCTAGGTAACCTAGATAGTCCAAGTGCCCGCTAGGTAACTTAGATATTCCAAGTTCCTGTTAGCTAACCTAGATAATCCAAGTGCCCGCTAGGTGACCTATAGAGTCCAAGTGCCCTTTCGTTAACCTAGATAGTCCAAGTGCTCGCTAGGTAACCCAGACTGTCCAATTGTCCGCTAGGTTACCTACATAGTCCAAGTGCACCTTCGTTAACCTAGATAGTGCAAGTGCCCGCTAGGTAACCTACATAGTCCAAGTTCCCGCTTGGTAACCTAAATAGTCCAAATGCCCGCTAGGGAAACTACATAGTCCAAGTGCCTGCTAGTTAACCTAGATAGTCCAAGTTCCTGCTATTAAACCTGCATAATCCAAGGGCCTGCTAGTTAACCTACAGAGTGCAAGGGCTGCTAGTTAAACTAGATCGTGCAAGTGTCCGCTAGTTAACCTACATAGTCCACGTGCCTGCTAGGTAACTTACATAGTCCAAGTGCCGCTAGGTAACCTAGATAGTCCAAGTGCCCGCTAGGTCACCTAGACTGTCCAAGTGCCCGCTAGGTTACCTACATAGTCCAAGTGCCCGTTCGTTAACCGAGATAGTCCAACTGCCCGCTAGGAATACCTACATATTCCAAGTGCCTGCTAGGTAACCTAGATAGTCAAAGTGCCCGTTAGGAAACCAAGATAGTCCAAGGGCCCGCTAGGTAACTTACATTGTCCAAGTTCCCACTAGGTAACCTAGATACTCAAAGTGCCCGTTACCTAACCTAGATAGTCCAAATGCCCGCTAGGCAACCTACATAGTCCAAGTGCCCGTTCGTTAACCTAGAAGTAAAAGTGCCCGCTAGGTAACCTAGACACTCCAAGTACCCGCTAGGTTACCTGCATATTCCAAGTGCCCGTTCGTTAACTTAGATAGTCCAAGTGCCCACTAGGTAACCTACATAGTCCAAGTGCCCGCTAGGGATCCTTCATAATCCAAGAGCCTGCTGGGTAACCTAGATAGTCCAAGTGCCCGCTAGTTAACCTAGATAGTCCAAGTGCCCGTTAGTTAACCTAGATAGTCAAAGTGCCTGCTAGGTAACCTAGATAGTCCAAGTGTCCGCTAGGTAACCTACATAGTCCAAATGCCCGCTAGGGAAACTACATAGTCCAAGTGCCCGCTAGTTAACCTAGATAGTCCAAGTGCCTGCTAGTAAACCTACATAATCCATGGGCCCGCTAGTTAACCTACATAATGCAAGGGCCCGCTAGTTAACCTAGATCGTGCAAGTGTCCGCTACTTAACCTACATAGTCCACGTGCCCGCTAGGTAACCTAGATAGTCCAAGTGCCCGCAAGGGATCCTTCATAATCTAAGTGCCTGTTAGGTAACCTAGATAGTCCAAGTGCCCGCTAGTTAACCTAGATAGTCCTCGTGCCCGTTAGTTAACCTAGATAGTCCAAGTGCCCACTAGGGGAGTTACATAGTCCAAGTGCCCACTAGTTAACCTACATAGTCCAAGGTCCGCTAGTTAAGGTAGATAGTCCAAGTGCCTGCTAGGTAACTTACATAGTCCAAGTGCCGCTAGGTAACCTAGATAGTCCAAGTGCCCGTTCCTTACCTAGATAGTCCAATTGCCCGCTAGGTAACCTAGACTGTCCAAGTGTCCGCTAGGTTACCTACATAGTCCAAGTGCCCGTTCGTTAACCTAGATAGTCCAAGTGCCCGCTAGGTCACCTAGACTGTCCAAGTGCCCGCTAGGTTACCTACATAGTCCAAGTGCCCGTTCGTTAACCGAGATAGTCCAAGTGCCCTTCTAGGAAACCTACATATTCCAAGTGCCTGCTAGGTAACCTAGATAGTCAAAGTGCCCGTTAGGAAACCAAGATAGTCCAAGTGCCCGCTAGGTAACTTACATTGTCCAAGTTCCCACTAGGTAACCTAGATACTCAAAGTGCCCGTTACCTAACCTAGATAGTCCAAATGCCCTCTAGGCAACCTACATAGTCCAAGTGCCCGTTCGTTAACCTAGAAGTACAAGTGCTCGCTAGGTAACCTAGACACTCCAAGTACCCGCTAGGTTACCTGCATATTCCAAGTGCCCGTTCGTTAACTTAGATAGTCCAAGTGCCCACTAGGTAACCTACATAGTCCAAGTGCCCGCTAGGGATCCTTCATAATCCAAGTGCCTGCTAGGTAACCTAGATAGTCCAAGTGCCCGCTAGTTAACCTAGATAGTCCAAGTGCCCGTTAGTTAACCTAGATAGTCAAAGTGCCTGCTAGGTAACCTAGATAGTCCAAGTGCCCGCTAGGTAACCTACATAGTCCAAATGCCCGCTAGGGAAACTACATAGTCCATGTGCCCGCTAGTTAACCTAGATAGTCCAAGTGCCTGCTAGTAAACCTACATAATCCATGGGCCCGCTAGTTAACCTACATAGTGCAAGGGCCCGCTAGTTAACCTAGATCGTGCAAGTGTCCGCTACTTAACCTACATAGTCCACGTGCCCGCTAGGTCACCTAGATAGTCCAAGTGCCCGCAAGGGATCCTTCATAATCTAAGTGCCTGTTAGGTAACCTAGATAGTCCAAGTTCCCGCTAGTTAACCTAGATAGTCCTCGTGCCCGTTAGTTAACCTAGATAGTCCAAGTGCCCACTAGGGGAGTTACATAGTCCAAGTGCCCACTAGTTAACCTACATAGTCCAAGGTCCGCTAGTTAAGGTAGATAGTCCAAGTGCCTGCTAGGTAACTTACATAGTCCAAGTGCCGCTAGGTAACCTAGATAGTCCAAGTGCCCGTTCCTTAACCTAGATAGTCCAATTGCCCGCTAGGTAACCTAGACTGTCCAAGTGTCCGCTAGGTTACCTACATAATCCAAGTGCCCGTTCGTTAACCTAGATAGTCCAAGTGCCCGCTAGGTCACCTAGACTGTCCAAGTGCCCGCTAGGTTACCTACATAGTCCAAGTGCCCGTTCGTTAACCTAGATAGCCCAAGTGCCCGCTAGGTCACCTAGACTGTCCAAGTGCCCGCTAGGTTACCTACATAGTCCAAGTGCCCGTTCGTTAACCGAGATAGTCCAAGTGCCCGCTAGGAAACCTACATATTCCAAGTGCCTGCTAGGTAACCTAGATAGTCAAAGTGCCCGTTAGGAAACCAAGATAGTCCAAGTGCCCGCTAGGTAACTTACATTGTCCAAGTTCCCACTAGGTAACCTAGATACTCAAAGTGCCCGTTACCTAACCTAGATAGTCCAAATGCCCGCTAGGCAACCTACATAGTCCAAGTGCCCGTTCGTTAACCTAGAAGTCCAAGTGCCCGCTAGGTAACCAAGACACTCCAAGTACCCGCTAGGTTACCTGCATATTCCAAGTGCCCGTTCGTTAACTTAGATAGTCCAAGTGCCCACTAGGTAACCTACATAGTCCAAGTGCCAACTAGGGATCCTTCATAATCCAAGTGCCTGCTAGGTAACCTAGATAGTCCAAGTGCCCGCTAGTTAACCTAGATAGTCCTAGTGCCCATTAGTTAACCTAGATAGTCCAAGTGCGCGCTAGTTTATGTACATGGTCCAAAGTCGGCTAGTTAACCTAGATAGTCCAAGTGCCCGCTAGTTAACCCACATAGTCCAAGATCCGTTAGTTAACCTAGATAATCCTAGTGCCCGCTAGTTAACTTACATAGTCCAAGGGCCCGCTAGTTAACCTACATAGTCCAAGGTCGTTTAGTTAACCTACATAGTCCAAGTGCCCGCTAGTTAACCTAGATAGTCAAAGTGCCCGCTAGTTAACCTAAGTAGTACAAATGTCCGATAGGGATCCTACATAGTCCAAGTGCCCGCTAGGTAACCTACATAGTCCAAGTCCCCGCTAGGTAACCTAGACTGTCCAAGTGCCAGCTAGGTTACTTACATAGTCCAAGTGCCCGTTCGTTAACCTATATAGTCCAAGTGCCCGCTAGGTAACGTAGATAGCCCAAGTGCCCACTAGGGAACGTACATAGTCCAAGTGCCCTCTAGGTAACCTAGATAGTCCAAGTGCCTGCTAGTTAACCTAGATTGTCCAAGTGCCCGCTAGGGATCCTTCATAATCCAAGTGCCTACTAGGTAACCTAGATAGTCCAAGTGCCCGCTAGGGAACCTACCTAGTCCAAGTGCCCGCTAGGTAACCTAGATAGTCCAATTGCCCGTTAGCTAACCTTGATAGTCGAAGTGTCCGCTAGTTAACCTACATAGTCCAAGTGCCCGTTCGTTAACCTAGATAGTCCAAGTGCCCGCTAGGTCACCTAGACTGTCCAAGTGCCCGCTAGGTTACCTACATAGTCCAAGTGCCCGTTCGTTAACCGAGATAGTCCAAGTGCCCTTCTAGGAAACCTACATATTCCAAGTGCCTGCTAGGTAACCTAGATAGTCAAAGTGCCCGTTAGGAAACCAAGATAGTCCAAGTGCCCGCTAGGTAACTTACATTGTCCAAGTTCCCACTAGGTAACCTAGATACTCAAAGTGCCCGTTACCTAACCTAGATAGTCCAAATGCCCTCTAGGCAACCTACATAGTCCAAGTGCCCGTTCGTTAACCTAGAAGTACAAGTGCTCGCTAGGTAACCTAGACACTCCAAGTACCCGCTAGGTTACCTGCATATTCCAAGTGCCCGTTCGTTAACTTAGATAGTCCAAGTGCCCACTAGGTAACCTACATAGTCCAAGTGCCCGCTAGGGATCCTTCATAATCCAAGTGCCTGCTAGGTAACCTAGATAGTCCAAGTGCCCGCTAGTTAACCTAGATAGTCCAAGTGCCCGTTAGTTAACCTAGATAGTCAAAGTGCCTGCTAGGTAACCTAGATAGTCCAAGTGCCCGCTAGGTAACCTACATAGTCCAAATGCCCGCTAGGGAAACTACATAGTCCATGTGCCCGCTAGTTAACCTAGATAGTCCAAGTGCCTGCTAGTAAACCTACATAATCCATGGGCCCGCTAGTTAACCTACATAGTGCAAGGGCCCGCTAGTTAACCTAGATCGTGCAAGTGTCCGCTACTTAACCTACATAGTCCACGTGCCCGCTAGGTCACCTAGATAGTCCAAGTGCCCGCAAGGGATCCTTCATAATCTAAGTGCCTGTTAGGTAACCTAGATAGTCCAAGTTCCCGCTAGTTAACCTAGATAGTCCTCGTGCCCGTTAGTTAACCTAGATAGTCCAAGTGCCCACTAGGGGAGTTACATAGTCCAAGTGCCCACTAGTTAACCTACATAGTCCAAGGTCCGCTAGTTAAGGTAGATAGTCCAAGTGCCTGCTAGGTAACTTACATAGTCCAAGTGCCGCTAGGTAACCTAGATAGTCCAAGTGCCCGTTCCTTAACCTAGATAGTCCAATTGCCCGCTAGGTAACCTAGACTGTCCAAGTGTCCGCTAGGTTACCTACATAATCCAAGTGCCCGTTCGTTAACCTAGATAGTCCAAGTGCCCGCTAGGTCACCTAGACTGTCCAAGTGCCCGCTAGGTTACCTACATAGTCCAAGTGCCCGTTCGTTAACCTAGATAGTCCAAGTGCCCGCTAGGTCACCTAGACTGTCCAAGTGCCCGCTAGGTTACCTACATAGTCCAAGTGCCCGTTCGTTAACCGAGATAGTCCAAGTGCCCGCTAGGAAACCTACATATTCCAAGTGCCTGCTAGGTAACCTAGATAGTCAAAGTGCCCGTTAGGAAACCAAGATAGTCCAAGTGCCCGCTAGGTAACTTACATTGTCCAAGTTCCCACTAGGTAACCTAGATACTCAAAGTGCCCGTTACCTAACCTAGATAGTCCAAATGCCCGCTAGGCAACCTACATAGTCCAAGTGCCCGTTCGTTAACCTAGAAGTCCAAGTGCCCGCTAGGTAACCAAGACACTCCAAGTACCCGCTAGGTTACCTGCATATTCCAAGTGCCCGTTCGTTAACTTAGATAGTCCAAGTGCCCACTAGGTAACCTACATAGTCCAAGTGCCAACTAGGGATCCTTCATAATCCAAGTGCCTGCTAGGTAACCTAGATAGTCCAAGTGCCCGCTAGTTAACCTAGATAGTCCTAGTGCCCATTAGTTAACCTAGATAGTCCAAGTGCGCGCTAGTTTATGTACATGGTCCAAAGTCGGCTAGTTAACCTAGATAGTCCAAGTGCCCGCTAGTTAACCCACATAGTCCAAGATCCGTTAGTTAACCTAGATAATCCTAGTGCCCGCTAGTTAACTTACATAGTCCAAGGGCCCGCTAGTTAACCTACATAGTCCAAGGTCGTTTAGTTAACCTACATAGTCCAAGTGCCCGCTAGTTAACCTAGATAGTCAAAGTGCCCGCTAGTTAACCTAAGTAGTACAAATGTCCGATAGGGATCCTACATAGTCCAAGTGCCCGCTAGTTAACCTACATAGTCCAAGTCCCCGCTAGGTAACCTAGACTGTCCAAGTGCCAGCTAGGTTACTTACATAGTCCAAGTGCCCGTTCGTTAACCTATATAGTCCAAGTGCCCGCTAGGTAACGTAGATAGCCCAAGTGCCCACTAGGGAACGTACATAGTCCAAGTGCCCTCTAGGTAACCTAGATAGTCCAAGTGCCTGCTAGTTAACCTAGATTGTCCAAGTGCCCGCTAGGGATCCTTCATAATCCAAGTGCCTACTAGGTAACCTAGATAGTCCAAGTGCCCGCTAGGGAACCTACCTAGTCCAAGTGCCCGCTAGGTAACCTAGATAGTCCAACTGCCCGTTAGCTAACCTTGATAGTCGAAGTGTCCGCTAGTTAACCTACATAGTCCAAGTGCCCGTTCGTTAACCTAGATAGTCCAAGTGCCCGCTAGGTCACCTAGACTGTCCAAGTGCCCGCTAGGTTACCTACATAGTCCAAGTGCCCGTTCGTTAACCGAGATAGTCCAAGTGCCCTTCTAGGAAACCTACATATTCCAAGTGCCTGCTAGGTAACCTAGATAGTCAAAGTGCCCGTTAGGAAACCAAGATAGTCCAAGTGCCCGCTAGGTAACTTACATTGTCCAAGTTCCCACTAGGTAACCAAGATACTCAAAGTGCCCGTTACCTAACCTAGATAGTCCAAATGCCCTCTAGGCAACCTACATAGTCCAAGTGCCCGTTCGTTAACCTAGAAGTACAAGTGCTCGCTAGGTAACCTAGACACTCCAAGTACCCGCTAGGTTACCTGCATATTCCAAGTGCCCGTTCGTTAACTTAGATAGTCCAAGTGCCCACTAGGTAACCTACATAGTCCAAGTGCCCGCTAGGGATCCTTCATAATCCAAGTGCCTGCTAGGTAACCTAGATAGTCCAAGTGCCCGCTAGTTAACCTAGATAGTCCAAGTGCCCGTTAGTTAACCTAGATAGTCAAAGTGCCTGCTAGGTAACCTAGATAGTCCAAGTGCCCGCTAGGTAACCTACATAGTCCAAATGCCCGCTAGGGAAACTACATAGTCCATGTGCCCGCTAGTTAACCTAGATAGTCCAAGTGCCTGCTAGTAAACCTACATAATCCATGGGCCCGCTAGTTAACCTACATAGTGCAAGGGCCCGCTAGTTAACCTAGATCGTGCAAGTGTCCGCTACTTAACCTACATAGTCCACGTGCCCGCTGGGTCACCTAGATAGTCCAAGTGCCCGCAAGGGATCCTTCATAATCTAAGTGCCTGTTAGGTAACCTAGATAGTCCAAGTTCCCGCTAGTTAACCTAGATAGTCCTCGTGCCCGTTAGTTAACCTAGATAGTCCAAGTGCCCACTAGGGGAGTTACATAGTCCAAGTGCCCACTAGTTAACCTACATAGTCCAAGGTCCGCTAGTTAAGGTAGATAGTCCAAGTGCCTGCTAGGTAACTTACATAGTCCAAGTGCCGCTAGGTAACCTAGATAGTCCAAGTGCCCGTTCCTTAACCTAGATAGTCCAATTGCCCGCTAGGTAACCTAGACTGTCCAAGTGTCCGCTAGGTTACCTACATAATCCAAGTGCCCGTTCGTTAACCTAGATAGTCCAAGTGCCCGCTAGGTCACCTAGACTGTCCAAGTGCCCGCTAGGTTACCTACATAGTCCAAGTGCCCGTTCGTTAACCTAGATAGTCCAAGTGCCCGCTAGGTCACCTAGACTGTCCAAGTGCCCGCTAGGTTACCTACATAGTCCAAGTGCCCGTTCGTTAACCGAGATAGTCCAAGTGCCCGCTAGGAAACCTACATATTCCAAGTGCCTGCTAGGTAACCTAGATAGTCAAAGTGCCCGTTAGGAAACCAAGATAGTCCAAGTGCCCGCTAGGTAACTTACATTGTCCAAGTTCCCACTAGGTAACCTAGATACTCAAAGTGCCCGTTACCTAACCTAGATAGTCCAAATGCCCGCTAGGCAACCTACATAGTCCAAGTGCCCGTTCGTTAACCTAGAAGTCCAAGTGCCCGCTAGGTAACCAAGACACTCCAAGTACCCGCTAGGTTACCTGCATATTCCAAGTGCCCGTTCGTTAACTTAGATAGTCCAAGTGCCCACTAGGTAACCTACATAGTCCAAGTGCCAACTAGGGATCCTTCATAATCCAAGTGCCTGCTAGGTAACCTAGATAGTCCAAGTGCCCGCTAGTTAACCTAGATAGTCCTAGTGCCCATTAGTTAACCTAGATAGTCCAAGTGCGCGCTAGTTTATGTACATGGTCCAAAGTCGGCTAGTTAACCTAGATAGTCCAAGTGCCCGCTAGTTAACCCACATAGTCCAAGATCCGTTAGTTAACCTAGATAATCCTAGTGCCCGCTGGTTAACTTACATAGTCCAAGGGCCCGCTAGTTAACCTACATAGTCCAAGGTCGTTTAGTTAACCTACATAGTCCAAGTGCCCGCTAGTTAACCTAGATAGTCAAAGTGCCCGCTAGTTAACCTAAGTAGTACAAATGTCCGATAGGGATCCTACATAGTCCAAGTGCCCGCTAGTTAACCTACATAGTCCAAGTCCCCGCTAGGTAACCTAGACTGTCCAAGTGCCAGCTAGGTTACTTACATAGTCCAAGTGCCCGTTCGTTAACCTATATAGTCCAAGTGCCCGCTAGGTAACGTAGATAGCCCAAGTGCCCACTAGGGAACGTACATAGTCCAAGTGCCCTCTAGGTAACCTAGATAGTCCAAGTGCCTGCTAGTTAACCTAGATTGTCCAAGTGCCCGCTAGGGAACCTACCTAGTCCAAGTGCCCGCTAGGTAACCTAGATAGTCCAATTGCCCGTTAGCTAACCTTGATAGTCGAAGTGTCCGCTAGTTAACCTACATAGTCCAAGTGCCCGTTCGTTAACCTAGATAGGCCAAGTGCCCGCTCGGTGACCTAGACCATCCAAGTGCCCGCTAGGTTACCTACTTAGTACAAGTGCACGTTCGTTAACCTAGATAGTCCAAGTGCCCGCTGGTAACCTACATAGTCCAAGGACCCACTAGGTAACCTTGATAGTCCAAGTGCCTTCTAGTTAACCTACATAGTCCAAGTGCCCGCTAGAGAAACTACATAGTCCAAGTGCCCCCTAGTTAACCTAGATAGACCAAGTGCCCGCTAGTAAACCTAGATAGTCCAAGGGCCCGCTAGTTAATCTAGATAGTCCAAGTGCCCGCTAGTTAACCTAGATAGTCCAAGTGCCCCCTAGGGTACGTACATAGTCCAAGTGCCCGCTAGGTAACCTAGATAGTCCAAGTGCCCGCTAGGGTATGTACATAGTTCAAGTGCCCGCTAGGTAACCTAGATTGTCCAAGTGTCCGCTAGTTAACCTACACAGTCCAAGTGCCCGCTAGGTAACCTTGATAGTCCAAGGTCCTGCTAGTTAACCTACATAGTCCAATGCCCGATGGGGAACCTACATATTCCAAGTGCCCGCTGAGGAACCTACATAGTCCAAGTGCCTGATAGGGAACCTATATATTCCAAGTGCCCGTTAGGGATCCTAGATAGTCCAAGTGCCCATAGGGAACCTATATAGTCCAAGTGCCCGCTAGGGAACCTACATAGTCAAAGTGCCCGCTAGGAAACCTGCATTGTGCAAGTGCCCGCTAGTTAACCTACATAGTGCAAGTGCCCGGTAGTTAACCTACATAGTCCAAGGTCAGCTAGTTAACCTAGATAGTCCAAGTTCCCGCTAGTTAACCTACATAGTCCCAGGTCAGCTAGTTAACCTAGATTGTCCAACTGCCCGCTAGTTAACCTACATAGTCCAAGAACCCGCTAGTTAACCTAGATGGTCCAAGTTCCCGCTAGTTAACCTACATAGTCCAAGGGCCCGCTAGTTAACCTAGATATTCCAAGTGCCCGCTAGTTAACCCAGATCGTCCAAGTGTCCGCTAGTTAACCTACATAGTCCAAGTTCCCGTTAGGTAACCTAGATAGTACAAGTGCCCGCTAGGTAACCTAGATATTCCAAGTTCCTGTTAGCTAACCTAGATAATCCAAGTGCCCGCTAGGTATCCTACATACTCCAAGTGCCCTTTCGTTAACCTAGATAGTCAAAGTGCCCGCTAGGTAACCTAGACAGTCCAAGTGCCCGCTAGGTTACCTAGATAGTCCAAGTGCCCACTAGGGGACGTACATAGTCCAAGTGCCCGCTAGGTATCCTACATAGTCCAAGTTCCCGATGGGAACCTAAATAGTCCAAATGCCCGCTAGGGAAACTACCTAGTCCAGTGCCTGCTACTTAACCTAGATAGTCCAAGTGCCTGCTATTAAACCTACACAATCCATGGGCCCGCTAGTTAACCTACATAGTGCAAGGGCCGCTAGTTAACCTAGATCGTGCAAATGTCCACTAGTTAACCTACATAGTCCACGTGCCTGCTAGGTAACCTAGATAGTCCAAGTGCCCGCTAGGGATACTTCATAATCCAAGTGCCTGCTAGGTAACCTAGATAGTCCAAGTACCAGCTAGTTTAGCTAGATAGTCCTAGTGCCCGTTAGTTAACCTAGATAGTCCAAGTGCCCACTAGGGGACGTACATAGTCCACGTGCCCGCTAGTTAACCTACATAGTCCAAGGTCCGTTAGTTAACCTAGATAGTCCAAGTGCCCGCTAGTTAACCTACATAGTCCAAGTGCCTGCTAGGGAAACAACATAGTCCAAGTGCCCACTAGGTAACCTAGACAGTCCAATTACCCGCTAGTTAACCTAGACAGTCCAAGTACCCGATAGGGAATCTACATAGTCTAAGTGCCCGCTAGGGAACCTACATAGTCCAAGTGCTCGCTAGGCAACCTACATAGTCCAAGTGCCCGTTAGTTAACCTACATAGTCAAAGTGCCTGCTAGGCAACCTACATAGTCCAAGTGCCCGTTAGTTAACCTAGATAGTCAAAGTGCCTGCTAGGTAACCTAAATTGTCCAAGTGCCCGCTAGGGAACCTACATAGTCAAAGTGCCCGCTAGGTAACCTAGATAGTCCAATTGCCCGTTAGCTAACCTAGAGAGTCGAAGTGTCCGCTAGTTAACCTACATAGTCCAAGTGCCCGTTCGTTAACCTAGATAGGCCAAGTGCCCGCTAGATAACCTAGACAGTCCAAGTGCCCGCTAGGTTACCTACATAGTCCAAGGGCACGTTCCTCAACCAGATACTCCAAGAGCCCGCTGGTAACCTACATAGTCCAAGGGCGCGCTAGGTAACCTTGATAGTCCAAGTGCCTTCTAGTTAACCTACATAGTCCAAGTGCCCGCTAGGTAACCAACATAGTCCATGTGCCCACTAGGTAACCTAAGTAATCCAAATGCCCGCTAGGGAAACTACATAGTCCAAGTGCCCTATAGTTAACCTAGATAGTCCAATGCCCGCTAGTAAACCTAGATAGTCCAAGGGTCCGCTAGTTAATCTAGATAGTCCAAGTGCCCGCTAGTTAACCTAGATAGTCCAAGTGCCCGCTAGTTAACCTAGATAGTCCAAGTGCCCGCTAGGGGACGTACATAGTCCAAGGGCCTGCTAGGGTATGTACATAGTTCAAGTGCCCGCTAGGTAACCTAGATTGTCCAAGTGTCCGCTAGTTAACCTACATACTCCAAGTGCCCACCAGGTAACCTAGATAGTCCAAGGGCATGCTTGTAAACCTACATAGGCCAATGCCCGATAAGGAACTACATAGTCCAAGTGCCCTCTGAGGAACCTGCATAGTCCAAGTGCCCGATAGGGAACCAATACATTCCAAGTGCCCGTTAGGGAACCTAGATAGTCCAAGTGCCCATATGGAACTTATATAGTCTAAGTGCCCCCTAGGGAACCTGCATTGTGCAAGTGCCCGCTGGTTAACCTAGATAGTCCAAGTGCCCCCTAGTTAACCTACATAGTCCAAGGTCAGCTAGTTAACCTAGATAGTCCAAGTGCCCATAGGGAACCTATATAGTCTAAGTGCCCGCTAGGGAACCTACATAGTCAAAGTGCCCGCTAGGGAACCGGAATTGTGCAAGTGCACGCTAGTTAACCTACATAGTCCAAGTTCCCGTTAGGCAACCTAGATAGTACAAGTGCCCGCAAGGTAACCTACATAGTCCACGTGCCCGCTAGTTAACCTACATAGTCCAAGTTCCTGTTAGCTAACCTAGATAATCCAAGTGCCCGCAAGGTAACCTACATAGTACAAGTGCCCTTTCGTTAACCTAGATAGTTGAAGTGCCCGCTAGGTAACCTAGACAGTCCAAGTGCCCGCTAGGTTACCTACATAGTCCAAGTGCCCGTTCGTTAACCTAGACAGTCCAAGTGCCCGCTAGGTTACCTACATAGTCCAAGTACACTTTCGTTAACCTAGATAGTGAAAGTGTCCCCTGGTAACCTACATAGTCCAAGGGCCCGCTAGGTAACCTTGATAGTCCAAGTGCCTTCTAGTTAACCTACATAGTCCAAGTGCCCGCTAGGGAAACTACATAGTCCAAGTGCCCGCTAGTTAACCTAGATAGTCCAAGTGCCCGCTAGTAAACCTAGATAGTCCAAGGGCCCGCTAGTTAATCTAGATAGTCCAAGTGCCCGCTAGTTAACCTAGATAGTCCAAGTGCCCGCTAGGTAACCTTGATAGTCCAAGTCCTTCTATTTAACCTACATAGTCCAAGGGCCTTCTAGTTAACCTAGATAGTCCAAGTGCCCGCTAGGGTACGTACATAGTCCAAGTGACCGCTAGGTAACCTAGATAGTCCAAGTGCCCGCTAGGGTATGTACATAGTCAAAGTGCCCGCTAGGTAACCTAGATTGTCCAAGTGTCCGCTAGTTAACCTACATAGTCCAAGTGCCCGCTAGGTAACCTTGATAGTCCAAGGTCCTGCTAGTTAACCTACATAGTCCAATGCCCGATGGGGAACCTACATATTCCAAGTGCCTGATAGGGAACCTATATATTCCAAGTGCCCGTTAGGGAACCTAGATAGTCCAAGTGCCCATAGGGAACCTATATAGTCCAAGTGCCCGCTAGGGAACCTACATAGTCAAAGTGCCCGCTAGGAAACCTGCATTGTGCAAGTGCCCGCTAGTTAACCTACATAGTGCAAGTGCCCGCTAGTTAACCTACATAGTCCAAGGTCAGCTAGTTAACCTAGATAGTCCAAGTTCCCGCTAGTTAACGTACATAGTCCCAGGTCAGCTAGTTAACCTAGATAGTCCAACTGCCCGCTAGTTAACCTACATAGTCCAAGAACCCGCTAGTTAACCTAGATGGTCCAAGTTCCCGCTAGTTTACCTACATAGTCCAAGGGCCCGCTAGTTAACCTAGATATTCCAAGTGCCCGCTAGTTAACCCAGATCGTCCAAGTGTCCGCTAGTTAACGTACATAGTCCAAGTTCCCGTTAGGTAACCTAGATAGTACAAGTGCCCGCAAGGTAACCTACATAGTCCAAGTGCCCGCTAGGTAACCTAGATAATCCAAGTTCCTGTTAGCTAACCTAGATAATCCAAGTGCCCGCTAGGTAACATACATAGTCCAAGTGCCCGTTCGTTAACCTAGATAGTCCAAGTGCCTGCTAGGTTACCTAGACAGTCCAAGTGCCCGCTAGTTAATCTACATAGTCCAAGTGCCCGATAGGGAACCTACATAATCCAAGTGCCCGATAGGGAAACTACATAATCCAAGTGCCCGCTAGGGAACCTACATAGTCCAAGTGCCCGCTAGGCAACCTACATAGTCCAAGTGCCCGTTCTTTAACCTAGATAGTCCAAGTGCCCACTAGGGGACGTACATAGTCCAAGTGCCCGCTAGGTATCCTACATAGTCCAAGTTCCCGATGGTAACCTAAATAGTCCAAATGCCCGCTAGGGAAACTACATAGTCCAGTGCTTGCTAGTTAACCTGGATAGTCCAAGTGCCTGCTATTAAACCTACACAATCCATGGGCCCGCTAGTTAACCTACATAGTGCAAGGGCTGCTAGTTAACCTAGATCGTGCAAGTGTCCGCTACTTAACCTACATAGTCCACGTGCCTGCTAGGTAACCTAGATAGTCCAAGTGCCCGCAAGGGATGCTTCATAATCTAAGTGCCTGTTAGGTAACCTAGATAGTCCAAGTTCCCGCTAGTTAACCTAGATAGTCCTCGTGCCCGTTAGTTAACCTAGATAGTCCAAGTGCCCACTAGGGGAGTTACATAGTCCAAGTGCCCACTAGTTAACCTACATAGTCCAAGGTCCGCTAGTTAAGGTAGATAGTCCAAGTGCCTGCTAGGTAACTTACATAGTCCAAGTGCCGCTAGGTAACCTAGATAGTCCAAGTGCCCGTTCCTTAACCTAGATAGTCCAATTGCCCGCTAGGTAACCTAGACTGTCCAAGTGTCCGCTAGGTTACCTACATAATCCAAGTGCCCGTTCGTTAACCTAGATAGTCCAAGTGCCCGCTAGGTCACCTAGACTGTCCAAGTGCCCGCTAGGTTACCTACATAGTCCAAGTGCCCGTTCGTTAACCTAGATAGTCCAAGTGCCCGCTAGGTCACCTAGACTGTCCAAGTGCCCGCTAGGTTACCTACATAGTCCAAGTGCCCGTTCGTTAACCGAGATAGTCCAAGTGCCCGCTAGGAAACCTACATATTCCAAGTGCCTGCTAGGTAACCTAGATAGTCAAAGTGCCCGTTAGGAAACCAAGATAGTCCAAGTGCCCGCTAGGTAACTTACATTGTCCAAGTTCCCACTAGGTAACCTAGATACTCAAAGTGCCCGTTACCTAACCTAGATAGTCCAAATGCCCGCTAGGCAACCTACATAGTCCAAGTGCCCGTTCGTTAACCTAGAAGTCCAAGTGCCCGCTAGGTAACCAAGACACTCCAAGTACCCGCTAGGTTACCTGCATATTCCAAGTGCCCGTTCGTTAACTTAGATAGTCCAAGTGCCCACTAGGTAACCTACATAGTCCAAGTGCCAACTAGGGATCCTTCATAATCCAAGTGCCTGCTAGGTAACCTAGATAGTCCAAGTGCCCGCTAGTTAACCTAGATAGTCCTAGTGCCCATTAGTTAACCTAGATAGTCCAAGTGCGCGCTAGTTTATGTACATGGTCCAAAGTCGGCTAGTTAACCTAGATAGTCCAAGTGCCCGCTAGTTAACCCACATAGTCCAAGATCCGTTAGTTAACCTAGATAATCCTAGTGCCCGCTAGTTAACTTACATAGTCCAAGGGCCCGCTAGTTAACCTACATAGTCCAAGGTCGTTTAGTTAACCTACATAGTCCAAGTGCCCGCTAGTTAACCTAGATAGTCAAAGTGCCCGCTAGTTAACCTAAGTAGTACAAATGTCCGATAGGGATCCTACATAGTCCAAGTGCCCGCTAGTTAACCTACATAGTCCAAGTCCCCGCTAGGTAACCTAGACTGTCCAAGTGCCAGCTAGGTTACTTACATAGTCCAAGTGCCCGTTCGTTAACCTGTATAGTCCAAGTGCCCGCTAGGTAACGTAGATAGCCCAAGTGCCCGCTAGGGAACGTACATAGTCCAAGTGCCCTCTAGGTAACCTAGATAGTCCAAGTGCCTGCTAGTTAACCTAGATTGTCCAAGTGCCCGCTAGGGATCCTTCATAATCCAAGTGCCTGCTAGGTAACCTAGATAGTCCAAGTGCCCGCTAGGGAACCTACCTAGTCCAAGTGCCCGCTAGGTAACCTAGATAGTCCAATTGCCCGTTAGCTAACCTTGATAGTCGAAGTGTCCGCTAGTTAACCTACATAGTCCAAGTGCCCGTTCGTTAACCTAGATAGGCCAAGTGCCCGCTCGGTGACCTAGACCATCCAAGTGCCCGCTAGGTTACCTACTTAGTACAAGTGCACGTTCATTAACCTAGATAGTCCAAGTGCCCGCTGGTAACCTACATAGTCCAAGGACCCACTAGGTAACCTTGATAGTCCAAGTGCCTTCTAGTTAACCTACATAGTCCAAGTGCCCGCTAGAGAAACTACATAGTCCAAGTGCCCCCTAGTTAACCTAGATAGACCAAGTGCCCGCTAGTAAACCTAGATAGTCCAAGGGCCCGCTAGTTAATCTAGATAGTCCAAGTGCCCGCTAGTTAACCTAGATAGTCCAAGTGCCCCCTAGGGTACGTACATAGTCCAAGTGCCCGCTAGGTAACCTAGATAGTCCAAGTGCCCGCTAGGGTATGTACATAGTTCAAGTGCCCGCTAGGTAACCTAGATTGTCCAAGTGTCCGCTAGTTAACCTACACAGTCCAAGTGCCCGCTAGGTAACCTTGATAGTCCAAGGTCCTGCTAGTTAACCTACATAGTCCAATGCCCGATGGGGAACCTACATATTCCAAGTGCCCGCTGAGGAACCTACATAGTGCAAGTGCCTGATAGGGAACCTATATATTCCAAGTGCCCGTTAGGGATCCTAGATAGTCCAAGTGCCCATAGGGAACCTATATAGTCCAAGTGCCCGCTAGGGAACCTACATAGTCAAAGTGCCCGCTAGGAAACCTGCATTGTGCAAGTGCCCGCTAGTTAACCTACATAGTGCAAGTGCCCGCTAGTTAACCTACATAGTCCAAGGTCAGCTAGTTAACCTAGATAGTCCAAGTTCCCGCTAGTTAACCTACATAGTCCCAGGTCAGCTAGTTAACCTAGATTGTCCAACTGCCCGCTAGTTAACCTACATAGTCCAAGAACCCGCTAGTTAACCTAGATGGTCCAAGTTCCCGCTAGTTAACCTACATAGTCCAAGGGCCCGCTAGTTAACCTAGATATTCCAAGTGCCCGCTAGTTAACCCAGATCGTCCAAGTGTCCGCTAGTTAACCTACATAGTCCAAGTTCCCGTTAGGTAACCTAGATAGTACAAGTGCCCGCAAGGTAACCTACATAGTCCAAGTGCCCGCTAGGTAACCTAGATATTCCAAGTTCCTGTTAGCTAACCTAGATAATCCAAGTGCCCGCTAGGTATCCTACATACTCCAAGTGCCCTTTCGTTAACCTAGATAGTCAAAGTGCCCGCTAGGTAACCTAGACAGTCCAAGTGCCCGCTAGGTTACCTAGATAGTCCAAGTGCCCACTAGGGGACGTACATAGTCCAAGTGCCCGCTAGGTATCCTACATAGTCCAAGTTCCCGATGGGAACCTAAATAGTCCAAATGCCCGCTAGGGAAACTACCTAGTCCAGTGCCTGCTACTTAACCTAGATAGTCCAAGTGCCTGCTATTAAACCTACACAATCCATGGGCCCGCTAGTTAACCTACATAGTGCAAGGGCCGCTAGTTAACCTAGATCGTGCAAATGTCCACTAGTTAACCTACATAGTCCACGTGCCTGCTAGGTAACCTAGATAGTCCAAGTGCCCGCTAGGGATACTTCATAATCCAAGTGCCTGCTAGGTAACCTAGATAGTCCAAGTACCAGCTAGTTTAGCTAGATAGTCCTAGTGCCCGTTAGTTAACCTAGATAGTCCAAGTGCCCACTAGGGGACGTACATAGTCCACGTGCCCGCTAGTTAACCTACATAGTCCAAGGTCCGTTAGTTAACCTAGATAGTCCAAGTGCCCGCTAGTTAACCTACATAGTCCAAGTGCCTGCTAGGGAAACAACATAGTCCAAGTGCCCACTAGGTAACCTAGACAGTCCAATTACCCGCTAGTTAACCTAGACAGTCCAAGTACCTGATAGGGAATCTACATAGTCTAAGTGCCCGCTAGGGAACCTACATAGTCCAAGTGCTCGCTAGGCAACCTACATAGTCCAAGTGCCCGTTAGTTAACCTACATAGTCAAAGTGCCTGCTAGGCAACCTACATAGTCCAAGTGCCCGTTAGTTAACCTAGATAGTCAAAGTGCCTGCTAGGTAACCTAAATTGTCCAAGTGCCCACTAGGGAACCTACATAGTCAAAGTGCCCGCTAGGTAACCTAGATAGTCCAATTGCCCGTTAGCTAACCTAGAGAGTCGAAGTGTCCGCTAGTTAACCTACATAGTCCAAGTGCCCGTTCGTTAACCTAGATAGGCCAAGTGCCCGCTAGATAACCTAGACAGTCCAAGTGCCCGCTAGGTTACCTACATAGTCCAAGGGCACGTTCCTCAACCAGATACTCCAAGAGCCCGCTGGTAACCTACATAGTCCAAGGGCGCGCTAGGTAACCTTGATAGTCCAAGTGCCTTCTAGTTAACCTACATAGTCCAAGTGCCCGCTAGGTAACCAACATAGTCCATGTGCCCACTAGGTAACCTAAGTAATCCAAATGCCCGCTAGGGAAACTACATAGTCCAAGTGCCCTATAGTTAACCTAGATAGTCCAATGCCCGCTAGTAAACCTAGATAGTCCAAGGGTCCGCTAGTTAATCTAGATAGTCCAAGTGCCCGCTAGTTAACCTAGATAGTCCAAGTGCCCGCTAGTTAACCTAGATAGTCCAAGTGCCCGCTAGGGGACGTACATAGTCCAAGGGCCTGCTAGGGTATGTACATAGTTCAAGTGCCCGCTAGGTAACCTAGATTGTCCAAGTGTCCGCTAGTTAACCTACATACTCCAAGTGCCCACCAGGTAACCTAGATAGTCCAAGGGCCTGCTTGTAAACCTACATAGGCCAATGCCCGATAAGGAACTACATAGTCCAAGTGCCCTCTGAGGAACCTGCATAGTCCAAGTGCCCGATAGGGAACCAATATATTCCAAGTGCCCGTTAGGGAACCTAGATAGTCCAAGTGCCCATATGGAACTTATATAGTCTAAGTGCCCCCTAGGGAACCTGCATTGTGCAAGTGCCCGCTGGTTAACCTAGATAGTCCAAGTGCCCCCTAGTTAACCTACATAGTCCAAGGTCAGCTAGTTAACCTAGATAGTCCAAGTGCCCATAGGGAACCTATATAGTCTAAGTGCCCGCTAGGGAACCGGAATTGTGCAAGTGCACGCTAGTTAACCTACATAGTCCAAGTTCCCGTTAGGCAACCTAGATAGTACAAGTGCCCGCAAGGTAACCTACATAGTCCACGTGCCCGCTAGTTAACCTACATAGTCCAAGTTCCTGTTAGCTAACCTAGATAATCCAAGTGCCCGCAAGGTAACCTACATAGTACAAGTGCCCTTTCGTTAACCTAGATAGTTGAAGTGCCCGCTAGGTAACCTAGACAGTCCAAGTGCCCGCTAGGTTACCTACATAGTCCAAGTGCCCGTTCGTTAACCTAGACAGTCCAAGTGCCCGCTAGGTTACCTACATAGTCCAAGTACACTTCAGTTAACCTAGATAGTGAAAGTGTCCCCTGGTAACCTACATAGTCCAAGGGCCCGCTAGGTAACCTTGATAGTCCAAGTGCCTTCTAGTTAACCTACATAGTCCAAGTGCCCGCTAGGGAAACTACATAGTCCAAGTGCCCGCTAGTTAACCTAGATAGTCCAAGTGCCCGCTAGTAAACCTAGATAGTCCAAGGGCCCGCTAGTTAATCTAGATAGTCCAAGTGCCCGCTAGTTAACCTAGATAGTCCAAGTGCCCGCTAGGTAACCTTGATAGTCCAAGTGCCTTCTATTTAACCTACATAGTCCAAGGGCCTTCTAGTTAACCTAGATAGTCCAAGTGCCCGCTAGGGTACGTACATATTCCAAGTGACCGCTAGGTAACCTAGATAGTCCAAGTGCCCGCTAGGGTATGTACATAGTCAAAGTGCCCGCTAGGTAACCTAGATTGTCCAAGTGTCCGCTAGTTAACCTACATAGTCCAAGTGCCCGCTAGGTAACCTAGATAGTCCAAGGTCCTGCTAGTTAACCTACATAGTCCAATGCCCGATGGGGAACCTACATATTCCAAGTGCCTGATAGGGAACCTATATATTCCAAGTGCCCGTTAGGGAACCTAGATAGTCCAAGTGCCCATAGGGAACCTATATAGTCCAAGTGCCCGCTAGGGAACCTGCATTGTGCAAGTGCCCGCTAGTTAACCTACATAGTGCAAGTGCCCGCTAGTTAACCTACATAGTCCAAGGTCAGCTAGTTAACCTAGATAGTCCAAGTTCCCGCTAGTTAACGTACATAGTCCCAGGTCAGCTAGTTAACCTAGATAGTCCAACTGCCCGCTAGTTAACCTACATAGTGCAAGAACCCGCTAGTTAACCTAGATGGTCCAAGTTCCCGCTAGTTTACCTACATAGTCCAAGGGCCCGCTAGTTAACCTAGATATTCCAAGTGCCCGCTAGTTAACCCAGATCGTCCAAGTGTCCGCTAGTTAACCTACATAGTCCAAGTTCCCGTTAGGTAACCTAGATAGTACAAGTGCCCGCAAGGTAACCTACATAGTCCAAGTGCCCGCTAGGTAACCTAGATAATCCAAGTTCCTGTTAGCTAACCTAGATAATCCAAGTGCCCGCTAGGTAACATACATAGTCCAAGTGCCCGTTCGTTAACCTAGATAGTCCAAGTGCCTGCTAGGTTACCTAGACAGTCCAAGTGCCCGCTAGTTAATCTACATAGTCCAAGTGCCCGATAGGGAACCTACATAATCCAAGTGCCTGATAGGGAAACTACATAATCCAAGTGCCCGCTAGGGAACCTACATAGTCCAAGTGCCCGCTAGGCAACCTACATAGTCCAAGTGCCCGTTCTTTAACCTAGATAGTCCAAGTGCCCACTAGGGGACGTACATAGTCCAAGTGCCCGCTAGGTATCCTACATAGTCCAAGTTCCCGATGGTAACCTAAATAGTCCAAATGCCCGCTAGGGAAACTACATAGTTCAGTGCTTGCTAGTTAACCTGGATAGTCCAAGTGCCTGCTATTAAACCTACACAATCCATGGGCCCGCTAGTTAACCTACATAGTGCAAGGGCTGCTAGTTAACCTAGATCGTGCAAGTGTCCGCTAGTTAACCTACATAGTCCACGTGCCTGCTAGGTAACCTAGATAGTCCAAGTGCCCGCTTGGGATCCTTCATAATCCAAGTGCCTGCTAGGTAACCTAGATAGTCTAAGTGCCCGCTAGTTAACCTAAATAGTCCTAGTGCCCGTTAGTTAACCTAGATAGTCCAACTGCCCACTAGGGGACGTACATAGTCCACGTGCCCGCTAGTTAACCTACATAGTCCAAGGTTCGTTAGTTAACCTAGATAGTCCACGTGCCCGCTAGTTAACCTACATAGTCCAAGTGCCTGCTAGGTAAACAACATAGTCCAAGTGCCCACTAGGTAACCTAGACAGTCCAATTACCCGCTAGTTAACCTAGACAGTCCAAGTACCCGATAGGGAATCTACATAGTCCAAGTGCCTGCTAGGGCGCCTACATAGTCCAAGTGCTCGCTAGGCAACCTACATAGTCCAAGTGCCCGTTAGTTAACCTACATAGTCAAAGTGCCTGCTAGGCAACCTACATAGTCCAAGTGCCCGTTAGTTAACCTAGATAGTCAAAGTGCCTGCTAGGTAACCTAAATTGTCCAAGTGCCCACTAGGGAATCTACATAGTCAAAGTGCCCGCTAGGTAACCTAGATAGTCCAATTGCCCGTTAGCTAACCAAGAGAGTCGAAGTGTCCGCTAGTTAACCTACATAGTCCAAGTGCCCGTTCGTTAACCTAGATAGGCCAAGTGCCCGCTAGGTAACCTAGACAGTCCAATTACCCGCTAGGTTACCTACATAGTCCAAGTGCACGTTCCTTAACCTAGATAGTACAAGAGCCCGCTGGTAACCTACATAGTCCAAGGGCGCGCTAGGTAACCTTGATAGTCCAAGTGCCTTCTAGTTAACCTACATAGTCCAAGTGCCCGCTAGGTAACCTACATAGTCCATGTGCCCACTAGGTAACCTAAGTAATCCAAATGCCCGCTAGGGAAACTACATAGTCCAAGTGCCCGATAGTTAACCTAGATAGTCCGATGCCCGCTAGTAAACCTAGATAGTCCAAGGGCCCGCTAGTTAATCTAGATAGTCCAAGTACCCGCTAATTAACCTAGATCGTCCAAATGTCCGCTAGTTAACCTAGATAGTCCAAGTGCCCGCTAGGGGACGTACATGGTCCAAGTGCCTGCTAGGTATTCTAGATAGTCCAAGTGCCCGCTAGTTAACCTACATAGTCCAAGTGCCCGCCAAGTAACCTAGATAGTCCAAGGGCCTGCTTGTTAACCTACATAGGCCAATGCCCGATAAGGAACTACATAGTCCAAGTGCCCTCTGAGGAACCTACATAGTCCAAGTGCCCGATAGGGAACCAATATATTCCAAGTGCCCGTTAGGGAACCTAGATAGTCCAAGTGCCCATATGGAACTTATATAGTCTAAGTGCCCGCTAGGGAACCTCCATAGTCAAAGTGCCCGCTAGGGAACCTGCATTGTGCAAGTGCCCGCTAGTTAACCTAGATAGTCCAAGTGCCCGCTAGTTAACCTACATAGTCCAAAGTCAGCTAGTTAACCTAGATAGTCCAAGTGCCCATAGGGAACCTATATAGTCTAAGTGCCCGCAAGGGAACCTACATAGTCAAAGTGCCCGCTAGGGAACCGGAATTGTGCAAGTGCACGCTAGTTAACCTACATAGTCCAAGTTCCCGTTAGGTAACCTAGATAGTACAAGTGCCCGCAAGGTAACCTACATAGTCCACGTGCCCGCTAGTTAACCTACATAGTCCAAGTTCTTGTTAGCTAACCTAGATAATCCAAGTGCCCGCAAGGTAACCTACATAGTATAAGTGCCCTTTCGTTAACCTAGATAGTTGAAGTGCCCGCTAGGTAACCTAGACAGTCCAAGTGCCCGCTAGGTTACCTACATAGTCCAAGTGCCCGTTCGTAAACCTAGACAGTCTAAGTGCCCGCTAGGTTACCTACATAGTCCAAGTACACGTTCGTTAACCTAGATAGTGAAAGTGTCCCCTGGTAACCTACATAGTCCAAGGGCCCGCTAGGTAACCTTGATAGTCCAAGTGCCTTCTAGTTAACCTACATAGTCCAAGTGCCCGCTAGGGAAACTACATAGTCCAAGTGCCCGCTAGTTAACCTAGATAGTCCAAGTGCCCGCTAGTAAACCTAGATAGTCCAAGGGCCCGCTAGTTAATCTAGATAGTCCAAGTGCCCGCTAGTTAACCTAGATAGTCCAAGTGCCCGCTAGGTAACCTTGATAGTCCAAGTGCCTTCTATTTAACCTACATAGTCCAAGGGCCTTCTAGTTAACCTAGATAGTCCAAGTGCCCGCTAGGGTACGTACATATTCCAAGTGACCGCTAGGTAACCTAGATAGTCCAAGTGCCCGCTAGGGTATGTACATAGTCAAAGTGCCCGCTAGGTAACCTAGATTGTCCAAGTGTCCGCTAGTTAACCTACATAGTCCAAGTGCCCGCTAGGTAACCTAGATAGTCCAAGGTCCTGCTAGTTAACCTACATAGTCCAATGCCCGATGGGGAACCTACATATTCCAAGTGCCCGCTGAGGAACCTAAATAGTCCAAGTGCCTGATAGGGAACATATATATTCCAAGTGCCCGTTAGGGAACCTAGATAGTCCAAGTGCCCATAGGGAACCTATATAGTCCAAGTGCCCGCTAGGGAACCTACATAGTCAAAGTGCCCGCTAGGAAACCTGCATTGTGCAAGTGCCCGCTAGTTAACCTACATAGTCCAAGTGCCCGCTAGTTAACCTACATAGTCCAAGGTCAGCTAGCTAACCTAGATTGTCCAAGATCCCGCTAGTTAACGTACATAGTCCCAGGTCAGCTAGTTAACCTAGATAGTCCAACTGCCCGCTAGTTAACCTACATAGTCCAAGAACCCGCTAGTTAACCTAGATGGTCCAAGTTCCCGCTAGTTTACCTACATAGTCCAAGGGCCCGCTAGTTAACCTAGATATTCCAAGTGCCCGCTAGTTAACCCAGATCGTCCAAGTGTCCGCTAGTTAACCTACATAGTCCAAGTTCCCGTTAGGTAACCTAGATAGTACAAGTGCCCGCAAGGTAACCTACATAGTCCAAGTGCCCGCTAGGTAACCTAGATAATCCAAGTTCCTGTTAGCTAACCTAGATAATCCAAGTGCCCGCTAGGTAACATACATAGTCCAAGTGCCCGTTCGTTAACCTAGATAGTCCAAGTGCCTCCTAGGTTACCTAGACAGTCCAAGTGCCCGCTAGTTAATCTACATAGTCCAAGTGCCCGATAGGGAACCTACATAATCCAAGTGCTCGATAGGGAAACTACATAATCCAAGTGCCCGCTAGGGAACCTACATAGTCCAAGTGCCCGCTAGGCAACCTACATAGTCCAAGTGCCCGTTCTTTAACCTAGATATTCCAAGTGCCCACTAGGGGACGTACATAGTCCAAGTGCCCGCTAGGTATCCTACATGGTCCAAGTTCCCGATGGTAACCTAAATAGTCCAAATGCCCGCTAGGGAAACTACATAGTCCAGTGCTTGCTAGTTAACCTGGATAGTCCAAGTGCCTGCTATTAAACCTACACAATCCATGGGCCCGCTAGTTAACCTACATAGTGCAAGGGCTGCTAGTTAACCTAGATCGTGCAAGTGTCAGCTAGTTAACCTACATAGTCCACGTGCCTGCTAGGTAACCTAGATAGTCCAAGTGCCCGCTTGGGATCCTTCATAATCCAAGTGCCTGCTAGGTAACCTAGATAGTCTAAGTGCCCGCTAGTTAACCTAAATAGTCCTAGTGCCCGTTAGTTAACCTAGATAGTCCTACTGCCCACTAGGGGACGTACATAGTCCACGTGCCCGCTAGTTAACCTACATAGTCCAAGGTTCGTTAGTTAACCTAGATAGTCCACGTGCCCGCTAGTTAACCTACATAGTCCAAGTGCCTGCTAGGTAAACAACATAGTCCAAGTGCCCACTAGGTAACCTAAACAGTCCAATTACCCGCTAGTTAACCTAGACAGTCCAAGTACCCGATAGGGAATCTACATAGTCCAAGTGCCTGCTAGGGCGCCTACATAGTCCAAGTGCTCGCTAGGCAACCTACATAGTCCAAGTGCCCGTTAGTTAACCTACATAGTCAAAGTGCCTGCTAGGCAACCTACATAGTCCAAGTGCCCGTTAGTTAATCTAGATAGTCAAAGTGCCTGCTAGGTAACCTAAATTGTCCAAGTGCCCGCTAGGGAACCTACATAGTCAAAGTGCCCGCTAGGTAACCTAGATAGTCCAATTGCCCGTTAGCTAACCAAGAGAGTCGAAGTGTCCGCTAGTTAACCTACATAGTCCAAGTGCCCGTTCGTTAACCTAGATAGGCCAAGTGCCCGCTAGGTAACCTAGACAGTCCAATTACCCGCTAGGTTACCTACATAGTCCAAGTACACGTTCCTTAACCTAGATAGTCCAAGAGCCCGCTGGTAACCTACATAGTCCAAGGGCGCGCCAGGTAACCTTGATAGTCCAAGTGCCTTCTAGTTAACCTACATAGTCCAAGTGCCCGCTAGGTAACCTACATAGTCCATGTGCCAACTAGGTAACCTAAGTAATCCAAATGCCCCCTAGGGAAACTACATAGTCCAAGTGCCCGATAGTTAACCTAGATAGTCCGATGCCCGCTAGTAAACCTAGATAGTCCAAGGGCCCGCTAGTTAATCTAGATAGTCCAAGTACCCGCTAATTAACCTAGATCGTCCAAATGTCCGCTAGTTAACCTAGATAGTCCAAGTGCCCGCTAGTTAACCTAGATCGTCCAAGTGCCCGCTAGGTAACCTACATAGTCCAAGTGCCCTTTCGTTAACCTAGATAGTCAAAGTACCCGCTAGGTAACCTAGACAGTCCAAGTGCCCGCTAGGTTACCTACATAGTCCAAGTGCCCGTTCGTTAACCTAGATAGTCCAAGTGCCCGCTAGGTTACCTAGACAGTCCTAGTGCCCGCTAGTTAACCTACATAGTCCAAGTGCCCGATAGGGAACCTACATAATCCAAGAGCCCGATAGGGAACCTACATAATCCAAGTGCCCGCTAGGGAACCTACATAGTCCAAGTGCCCGCTAGGCAACTTACATAGTCCAAGTGCCCGTTAGTTAACCTAGATAGTCCAAGTGCCCACTAGGAGACGTACATAGTCCAAGTGCCCGCTAGGTATCCTACATAGTCCAAGTTCCCAATGGTAACCTAAATAGTCCAAATGCCCGCTAGGGAAACTACATAGTCCAAGTGCCTGCTAGATAACCTAGATAGTCCAAGTGCCTGCTATTAAACCTACATAATCCATGGGCCAATTAGTTAACCTACATAGTGCAAGGGCCCGCTAGTTAACCTAGATCGTGCAAGTGTCCGCTAGTTAACCTACATAGTCCACGTGCCTGCTAGGTAACCTAGATAGTCCAAGTGCCCGCAAGGGATCCTTCATAATCCAAGTGCCTGCTAGGTAACCTAGATAGTCCAAGTGCCCACTAGTTAACCTAGATAGTCCTAGTGCCCGTTAGTTAACCTAGATCGTCCAAGTGCCCACTAGGGGACGTACATAGTCCAATTGCCCTCTAGTTAACCTACATAGTCCAAGGTCCGTTAGTTAACCTAGATAGTCCAAGAGCCCGCTAGTTAACCTACATAGTACAAGGGCCCGCTAGTTGACCTAGATAATCCAAGTGCCCGCTAGGTAACCTAGATAGTCAAAGTGCCCGCTAGTTAACCTAAGTAGTACAAATGTCCGATAGGGATCCTACATAGTCCAAGTGCCCGCTGGTTAACCTACATAGTCCAAGTCCTGGCTAGGTAACCTAGACAGTCCAAGTGACCATTAGGTTACCTACATAGTTCAAGTGCCCGTTCGTTAACCTACATAGTCCAAGTGCCCGCTAGGTAACGTAGATAGCCCAAGTGCCCGCTAGGGAACGTACATAGTTCAAGCCCTCAAGGTAACCTTGATAGTCCATGTGCCCGCTAGTTAACCTACATAATCCAAGTTCCTGCTAAATAAACTACATAGTCCAAGTGCCCACTAGGTAACCTAGACAATCCAGTTACCCGCTAGTTAACCTAGACAGTCCAAGTACCCGATAGGGAACCTACATAGTCCAAGTGCTCGCTAGGCAACCTACATAGTCCAAGTGCCCGTTAGTTAACCTAGATAGTCAAAGTGCCTGCTAAGTAACCTAAATTGTCCAAGTGCCCGCTAGGGAACCTATATAGTCAAAGTGCCCGCTAGGTAACCTAGATAGTCCAATTGCCCGTTAGCTAACCTAGATAGTCGAAGTGTCCACTAGTTAACCTACATAGTCCAAGTGCCCGTTCGTTAACCTAGATAGGCCAAGTGCCCGCTAGGTAACCTAGACAGTCCAAGTGCCCGCTAGGTTACCTACATAGTCCCAGTGCACGTTCGTTAACCTAGATAGTCCAAGTGCCCGCTAGGTTACCTAGACAGTCTAAGTGCCCGCTGCTAACCTACAAAGTCCAAGAGCGCGCTAGGTAACCTTGATAGTCCAAGTTCCTTCTAGTTAACCTACATAGTCGAAATGCCCGCTAGGTAACCTACATAGTCCAAGTGCCCACTAGGTAACTTAAGTAATCCAAATGCCCGCTAGGGAAACAACATAGTCCAAGTGCCCGCTAGTTAACCTAGATAGTCCAAGTGCCCGCTAGGTAACCTAGATCGTCCAAGTGCCCGCTAGTTAACCTAGATAGTCCAAGTGCCCGCTATGGGACGTACATAGTCCAAGTGCCTGCTAGGTAACTTAGATAGTCCAAGTGCCCGCTAGGGTATGTACATATTTCAAGTGCCCGCTAGGTAACCTAGATTGTCCATGTGTCCGCTAGTTAACCTACATAGTCCAAGTGCCTGCCAGGTAACCTTGATAGTCCAAGGGCCTGCTTGTTAACCTACATAGTCTAATGCCCGATAGGGAACCTACATATTCCAAGTGCCCGCTGAGGAACCTACATAGTCCAAGTGCCCGGTAGGGAACCTATATATTCCAAGTGCCTGTTTGGGAACCTAGATAGTCCAAGAGCCCATAGGGAACCTATATAATCCAATGCCCGCTAGGGAACCTACATAGTCAAAGTGCCCGCTAGGGAACCTGCATTGTGCAAGTGCCCGCTAGTTAACCTAGATAGTCCAAGTGCCCGCTTGTTAACCTACATAGTCCAAGTTCAGCTAGTTAACATAGATAGTCCAAGTACCCGCTAGTTAACCTACATAGTCCAAGGTCAGCTAGTTAACCTAGATAGTCCAAGTGTCCGCTAGTTAACCTAGAAAGTCCAAATTCCCGCTTGTTAACCTACATAGTGCAAGGGCCCGCAAGTTAACCTAGATATTCCAAGTGCCCGCTAGTTAACCTAGATCGTCAGAGTGTCTGCTAGTTAACCTACATAGTCCAAGTTCCCGTTAGGTAACCTAGATAGTACAAGTGCCCGCAAGGTAACCTACATAGTCCAAGTGCCCGCTACGTAACCTAGATATTCCAAGTTCCTGTTAGCTAACCTAGATAATCCAAGTGCCCACTAGGTAACCTACATACTCCAAGTGCCCTTTCGTTAACCTAGATAGTCCAAGTGCCCGCTAGGTAACCCAGACTGTCCAATTGTCCGCTAGGTTACCTACATAGTCCAAGTGCACGTTCGTTTACCTAGATAGTCCAAGTGCCCGCTAGGTAACCTACATAGTCCAAGTTCCCGCTAGGTAACCTAGATAGTCCAATGCCCGTTACCTAACCTAGATAGTCCAATTGCCCGATATGCAACATACATAGTCCAAGTGCCCGTTCGTTAACCTAGAAGTCCAAGTGCCCGCTAAGTAAACTAGACTGTCCAAGTTCACACTAGGTTACCTACATATTCCAAATGCCCGTTCAGTAACCTAGATACTCCAAGTGCCCGCTAGTTAACCTACATAGTCCAAGTGCCCGCTAGGTAACCTAGATAGTCCAAGTGCCAGTTAGGTAACTTACATAGTCCAAGTGCCCGCTAGGTAACTTAGATAGTCCAAGTGCCCGTTCGTTAACCTAGATAGTCCAATTGCCCGCTAGGTAACCTAGACTCTCCAAGTGTCTGCTAAGTTACTACATAGTCCAAGTGCCCGTTCGTTAACCTAGATAGTCCAAGTGCCCGCTAGGTAACCTAGACTATCCAAGTGCCCGCTAGGTTACCTACACAGTCCAAGTGCCCATTCGTTAACCTAGATAGTCCAAGTGCCCGCTAGGAAACCTACATAGTCCAAAAGCCCGCTAGGTAACCTTGATAGTCCAAGTGCCCGCTAGTTAACCTAGAATCAAATTGCTCGCTAGTTAACCTACGTATTCCAAGTGCCCGCTATGTAACCTAGATAGTCAAAGTGCCCGTTAGGTAACCTAGATACTCCAAGTGCCCGCTAGGTAACTTACATTGTCCAAGTTCCAGCTAGGTAACCTAGATAGTCCAAGTGCCCGTTACCTAACCTATATAGTCCAAGTGCCCGCTAAGCAACCTACATAGTCCAAGTGCCCGTTCGTTAACCTAGAAGTCCAAGTGCCCGCTAGGTAACCTAGAGAGTCCAAGTGCCCGCTAGGTTACCTGCATATTCCAAGTGCCCATTCGTTAACTTAGATAGTCCAAGGGCGCACTAGGTAACCTACATAGTCCATGTGCCCGCTAGGTAACCTATATAGTCCAAGTGCCCGCTAGGTCACCTAGATAGTCCAAGTGCCCGCTAGGTCACCTAGATAGTCCAAGTGCCCGCTAGTTAACCTACAAAATCCAAGGGCTCACTTGTTAACTTTGATAGTCCAAGTGCCCGCTAGTTAACCTAGATCGTCCAAGTGCCCGCTAGTTAAACTACATTGTCCAAATGCCCGCTAGGGATCCTTCATAATCCAAGTGACTGCTAGGTAACGTAGATAGTCCAAGTGGCAGCTAGTTAACCTAGATACTCCTAGTGCCCGTTAGTTAACCTAGATAGTCCTATTGCCCACTAGGGGACGTACATAGTCCAAGAGCCCGCTAGGTAACCTAGATAGTCCATGTGCCCGCTAGTTAACCTACATAGTCCAAGGTCCGCTAGTTGACCTAGATAGTCAAAGTGCCCGCTAGTTAACTTAAGTAGTACAAATGTCCGATAGGGATCTTACATAGTCCAAGTGCCCGCTAGGTAACCTACATAGTCCAAGTGCCCATTCGTTAACCTAGACAGTCCAAGTGCCCGCTAGGTTACCTACATAGTCCAAGTGCCCGTTCTTTAACCTAGATAGTCCAAGTGCCTGCTAGGTAACCTACATAGTCCAAGTTCCCGCTTGGTAACCTAAATAGTCCAAATGCCCGCTAGGGGAACTACATAGTCCAAGTGCCCGCTAGTTAACCTAGATAGTCCAAGTGCCTGCTAGTAAACCGACATAATCCATGGGCCCGCTAGTTAACCTACATAGTCCAATATCCGATAGGGAACCTACATAGTCCAAGTGCCCGGTAGGGAACCAATATATTCCAAGTGCCCGTTAGGGAACCTAGATAGTCCAAGAGCCCATAGGGAACCTATATAATCCAAGTGCCCGCTAGGGAACCTACATAGTCCAAGTGCCCGCTAGGGAACCTACATAGTCCAAGGTCAACTAGGTAACTTAGATAGTCCAAGTGCCCGTTACCTAACCTATATAGTCCAAGTGCCCGCTAAGCAACCTACATAGTCCAAGTGCCCGTTCGTTAACCTAGACAGTCCAAGTGACCGCTAGGTAACCTAGACAGTCCAAGTGGCCGCTAGGTTACCTGCATATTCCAAGTGCCCATTCGTTAACTTAGATCGTCCAAGTGCCCACTAGGTAACCTACATAGTCCATGTGCCCGCTAGGTAACCTATATAGTCCAAGTGCCCCCTAGGTCACCTAAATAGTCCAAGGGCCCGCTAGTTAACCTACAAAATCCAAGGGCTCACTTGTTAACTTTGATAGTCCAAGTGCCCGCTAGTTAACCTAGATCGTCCAAGTGCCCGCTCGTTAACCTAGACAATCCAAGTGCCCGCTAGGTTACCTACATAGTCCAAGTGCCCGTTTTTTAACCTAGATAGTCCAAGTGCCCGCTAGGTTACCTAGACAGTCCAAGTGCCTGCTAGTTAACCTACATAGTCCAAGTGCCCGGTAGGGAACCTACATAATCCAAGTGCCCGATAGGGAACCTACATAATCCAAGTGCCCGCTAGGGAACCTACATAGTCCAAGTGCCCGCTAGGCAACCTACATAGTCCAAGTGCCCGCTAGTTAACCTACATAGTCCAAGTTCAGCTAGTTAACATAGATAGTCCAAGTACCCGCTAGTTAACCTACATAGTCCAAGGTCAGCTAGTTAACCTAGATAGTCCAAGTGTCCGCTAGTTAACCTAGAAAGTCCAAATTCCCGCTAGTTAACCTACATAGTGCAAGGGCCCGCTAGTTAACCTAGGTATTCCAAGTGCCCGCTAGTTAACCTAGATCGTCAGAGTGTCTGCTAGTTAACCTACATAGTCCAAGTTCCCGTTAGGTAACCTAGATAGTACAAGTGCCAGCAAGGTAACCTAGATATTCCAAGTTCCTGTTAGCTAACCTAGATAATCCAAGTGCCCACTAGGTAACCTACATACTCCAAGTGCCCTTTCGTTAACCTAGATAGTCCAAGTGCCCGCTAGGTAACCCAGACTGTCCAATTGTCCGCTAGGTTACCTACGTAGTCCAAGTGCACGTTCGTTTACCTAGATAGTCCAAGTGCCCGCTAGGTAACCTACATAGTCCAAATTCCCGCTAGGTAACCTAGATAGTCCAATGCCCGTTACCTAACCTAGATAGTCCAATTGCCCGATATGCAACATACATAGTCCAAGTGCCCGTTCGTTAACCTAGAAGTCCAAGTGCCCGCTAAGTAAACTAGACTGTCCAAGTTCACACTAGGTTACCTACATATTCCAAATGCCCGTTCAGTAACCTAGATACTCCAAGTGCCCGCTAGTTAACCTACATAGTCCAAGTGCCCGCTAGGTAACCTAGATAGTCCAAGTGCCAGTTAGGTAACTTACATAGTCCAAGTGCCCGCTAGGTAACCTAGATAGTCCAAGTGCCCGTTCGTTAACCTAGATAGTCCAATTGCCCGCTAGGTAACCTAGACTCTCCAAGTGTCTGCTAAGTTACTACATAGTCCAAGTGCCCGTTCGTTAACCTAGATAGTCCAAGTGCCCGCTAGGTAACCTAGACTATCCAAGTGCCCGCTAGGTTACCTACACAGTCCAAGTGCCCATTCGTTAACCTAGATAGTCCAAGTGCCCGCTAGAAAACCTACATAGTCCAAAAGCCCGCTAGGTAAACTTGATAGTCCAAGTGCCCGCTAGTTAACCTAGAATCAAATTGCTCGCTAGTTAACCTACATAGTCCAAATGCCCGCTATGTAACCTAGATAGTCAAAGTGCCCGTTAGGTAACCTAGATACTCCAAGTGCCCGCTAGGTAACTTACATTGTCCAAGTTCCAGCTAGGTAACCTAGATAGTCCAAGTGCCCGTTACCTAACCTATATAGTCCAAGTGCCCGCTAAGCAACCCACATAGTCCAAGTGCCCGTTCGTTAACCTAGAAGTCCAAGTGCCCGCTAGGTAACCTAGAGAGTCCAAGTGCCCGCTAGGTTACCTGCATATTCCAAGTGCCCATTCGTTAACTTAGATAGTCCAAGGGCGCACTAGGTAACCTACATAGTCCATGTGCCCGCTAGGTAACCTATATAGCCAAGTGCCCGCTAGGTCACCTAGATAGTCCAAGTGCCCGCTAGTTAACCTACAAAATCCAAGGGCTCACTTGTTAACTTTGATAGTCCAAGTGCCCGCTAGTTAACCTAGATCGTCCAAGTGCCCGCTAGTTAAACTACATTGTCCAAATGCCCGCTAGGGATCCTTCATAATCCAAGTGACTGCTAGGTAACGTAGATAGTCCAAGTGGCAGCTAGTTAACCTAGATACTCCTAGTGCCCGTTATTTAACCGAGATAGTCCTATTGCCCACTAGGGGACGTACATAGTCCAAGAGCCCGCTAGGTAACCTAGATAGTCCATGTGCCCGCTAGTTAACCTACATAGTCCAAGGTCCGCTAGTTGACCTAGATAGTCAAAGTGCCCGCTAGTTAAATTAAGTAGTACAAATGTCCGATAGGGATCTTACATAGTCCAAGTGCCCGCTAGGTAACCTACATAGTCCAAGTGCCCATTCGTTAACCTAGACAGTCCAAGTGCCCGCTAGGTTACCTACATAGTCCAAGTGCCCGTTCTTTAACCTAGATAGTCCAAGTGCCTGCTAGGTAACCTACATAGTCCAAGTTCCCGCTTGGTAACCTAAATAGTCCAAATGCCCGCTAGGGGAACTACATAGTCCAAGTGCCCGCTAGTTAACCTAGATAGTCCAAGTGCCTGCTAGTAAACCTACATAATCCATGGGCCCGCTAGTTAACCTACATAGTCCAATATCCGATAGGGAACCTACATAGTCCAAGTGCCCGGTAGGGAACCAATATATTCCAAGTGCCCGTTAGGGAACCTAGATAGTCCAAGAGCCCATAGGGAACCTATATAATTCAAGTGCCCGCTAGGGAACCTACATAGTCCAAGTGCCCGCTAGGGAACCTACATAGTCCAAGGTCAGCTAGGTAACTTAGATAGTCCAAGTGCCCGTTACCTAACCTATGTAGTCCAAGTGCCCGCTAAGCAACCTACATAGTCCAAGTGCCCGTTCGTTAACCTAGACAGTCCAAGTGACCGCTAGGTAACCTAGACAGTCCAAGTGGCCGCTAGGTTACCTGCATATTCCAAGTGCCCATTCGTTAACTTAGATCGTCCAAGTGCCCACTAGGTAACCTACATAGTCCATGTGCCCGCTAGGTAACCTATATAGTCCAAGTGCCCCCTAGGTCACCTAAATAGTCCAAGGGCCCGCTAGTTAACCTACAAAATCCAAGGGCTCACTTGTTAACTTTGATAGTCCAAGTGCCCGCTAGTTAACCTAGATCGTCCAAGTGCCCGCTCGTTAACCTAGACAATCCAAGTGCCCGCTAGGTTACCTACATAGTCCAAGTGCCCGTTTTTTAACCTAGATAGTCCAAGTGCCCGCTAGGTTACCTAGACAGTCCAAGTGCCTGCTAGTTAACCTACATAGTCCAAGTGCCCGGTAGGGAACCTACATAATCCAAGTGCCCGATAGGGAACCTACATAATCCAAGTGCCCGCTAGGGAACCTACATAGTCCAAGTGCCCGCTAGGCAACCTACATAGTCCAAGTGCCCGTTAGTTAACCTAGATAGTCCAATTGCCCGCTAGTTAACCTACATAGTCCAAGGTCCGCTAGTTGACCTAGATAGTCAAAGTGCCCGCTAGTTAACCTAAGTAGTACAAATGTCCGATAGGGATCTTACATAGTCCAAGTAGCCGCTAGGTAACCTAGATAGTCCAAGTGCCCATTCGTTAACCTAGATAGTCAAAGTGCCCGCTAGGTAACCTAGACAGTCCAAGTGCTCGCTAGGTTACCTACATAGTCCAAGTGCCCGTTCTTTAACCTAGATAGTCCAATTGCACGCTAGGTTACCTAGACAGTTCAAGTGCCCGCTAGTTAACCTACATAGTCCAAGTGCCCGATAGGGAACCTACGTAATCCAAGTGCCCGATAGGGAACCTACATAATCCAAGTGCCCGCTAGGGAACCTACATAGTCCAAGTGCCCGCTAGGCAACCTACATAGTCCAAGTGCCCGTTAGTTAACCTAGATAGTCAAAGTGCCTGCTAGGTAACCTAGATAGTCCAAGTGCCCGCTAGGTAACCTACATAGTCCAAGTTCCTTCTTGGTAACCTAAATAGTCCAAATGCCCGCTAGGTAAACTACATAGTCCAAGTGCCCGGTAGTTAACCTAGATAGTCCAAGTGCCTGCTAGTAAACCTACATAATCCATGGGCCCGCTAGTTAACCTACATAGTGCAAGGGCCCGCTTGTTAACCTACATAGTACAAGGGCCCGCTAGTTGGCCTAGATAGTCCAAGTGTCTGCTAGTTAACCTAGATATTCAAAGTGCCCGCTAGCAAACCTAAGTAGTACAAATGTCCGATAGGGATCTTACATAGTCCAATTGCCCGCTAGGTAACCTACATAGTCCAAGTGCCCATTCGTTAACCTAGATAGTCAAAGTGCCCGCTAGGGAACCTACATAGTCCAAGTGCCCGCTAGGCAACCTACATAGTCCAAGTGCCCGCTAGGCCACCTACGTAGTCCAAGTGCCCGTTAGTTAACCTAGATAGTCAAAATGCCTGCTAGGTAACCTACATAGTCCAAGTTCCCGCTTGGTAACCTAAATAGTCCAAATGCCCGCTAGGGAAACTACATAGTCCAAGTGCCCGCTAGTTAACCTAGATAGTCCAAGTGCCTGCTAGTAAACCTACATAATCCATGGGCCCGCTAGTTAACCTACATAGTGCAAGGGCCCGCTTGTTAAACTACATAGTCCAAGGTCCGCTAGTTAACCTAGATAGTCCACGTGCCCGCTAGTTAACCTACATAGTACAAGGGCCCACTAGTTGGCCTAGATAGTCTAAGTGCCTGCTAGTTAACCTAGATAGTCAAAGTGCCCGCTAGTTAACCTAAATAGTACAAATGTCTGATAGGGATCCTACATAGTTCAAGTGCCCGCTAGGTAACCTACATAGTCCAAGTGCCCGTTCGTTAACCTAGATAGTCAAAGTGCCCGCTAGGTAACCTAGACAGTCCAAGTGCCCGCTAGGTTACCTACATAGTCCAAGTGCCGGTTCTTTAACCTAGATAGTCCAAGTGCCCGCTAGATTACCTAGACAGTCCAAGTGCCAGCTAGTTAACCTACATAGTCCAAGTGCACGATAGGGAACCTACATAATCCAAGTGCCCGATAGGGAACCTACATAATCCAAGTGCCCGCTAGGCAACCTACATAGTCCAAGTGCCCGCTAGGCAACCTACATAGTCCAAGTGCCGTTAGTTAACCTAGATAGTCAAAGTGCCTGCTAGGTAACCTAGATAATCCAAGTGCCCGCTAGGTAACCTACATAGTCCAAGTTCCCGATGGTAACCTAAATAGTCCAAATGCCCGCTAGGAAAACTACATAGTCCAAGTGCCCGCTAGTTAACCTAGATAGTCCAAGTGCCTGCTAGTAAAGTTACATAATACATGGGCCTGCTAGTTAACCTACATAGTGCAAGGGCCCGCTAGTTAACCTAGATCGTGCAAGTGTCCACTAGTTAACCTACATAGTCCACGTGCCCGCTAGCTAACCTAGATAGTCCAAGTGCCCGCTAGGGATCCTTCATAATCCAAGTGCCTTCTAGGTAACCTAGATAGTCCAAGTGCCCGCTAGTTAACCTAGATAGTCCTAGTGCCCGTTAGTTAACCTAGATAGTCCAAGTGCCCACTAGTTAACCTACATAGTCCAAGGTCCGCTAGGTAACCTAGATAGTCCAAGTGCCCGCTAGGTAACTTACATAGTCCCAGTGCCGCTAGGTAACCTAGATAGTCCAAGTGCCCGCTAGTTAACCTAGATAGTCCAATTGCCCGCTAGGTAACCTAGACTGTCCAAGTGCCCGCTAGGTTACCTACATATTTAAGTGCCCGTTCCTTAACCTAGATAGTCCAAGTGCCCGCTTGGAATCCCACATAGTCCAAGGGCCCGCTAGGTAACCTAGATAGTCCAAGTGCCTGCTAGGTAACCTAGAGTCCAAGTGCTCGCTAGTTAACCTACATAGTCCAAATGCCCGCTATGTAACCTAGATATTCAAAGTGCCCGTTAGGTAACCTAGATAGTCCACGTGCCCCCTAGGTAACTTACATTGTCCAAGTTCCCACTAGGTGACCTAGATACTCAAAGTGCCCGTTACCTAACCTAGATAGTCCAAATGCCAGGTAAGCAACCTACATAGTCCAAGTGCCCATTCGTTAACCTAGAAGTCCAAGTGCCCGCTAGGTAACCTAGACACTCCAAGTGCCCGCTAGGTTACCTGCATATTCCAAGAGCCCGTCCGTTAACTTAGATAGTCCAAGTGCCCACTAGGTAACCTACATAGTCCAAGTGCCCGCTAGGGATCCTTCATAATCCAAGTGCCTGCTAGGTAACCTAGATAGTCCAAGTGCCCGCTGGTTAACCTAGATAGTCCGAGTGCCCGTTAGTTAACCTAGATAGTCCAAGTGCGCGCTAGGGTATGTACATGGTTCAAGGTCCGCTAGTTAACCTAGATAGTCCAAGTGCCCGCTAGTTAACCTACATAGTACAAGAGACCGCTAGTTGACCTAGATAGTCCAAGTGCCCGCTAGTTAACCTAGATAGTCAAAGTGCCCGCTAGTTAACCTAAGTAGTACAAATGTCCGATAGGGATCCAACATAGTTCAAGTGCCCGCTAGGTAACCTACATAGTCCAAGTGCCCGATAGGGAACCTATATAATCCAAGTGCACGATAGAGAACCTACATAATCCAAGTGCCCGCTAGGGAACATACATAGTCCAAGTGCCCGCTAGGCAACCTACATAGTCCAAGTGCCCGTTAGTTAACCTAGATAGTCAAAGTGCCTGCTAGGTAACCTAGATAGTCCAAGTGCCCGCTAGGTAACCTACATAGTCCAAGTTCCCGTTTGGTAACCTAAATAGTCCAAATGCCCGCTAGGCAAACTACATAGTCCAAGTGCACGCTAGTTAACCTAGATAGTCCAAGTGCCTGCTAGTAAACCTACATAATCCATTGGCCCGCTAGTTAACCTAGATCGTGCAAGTGTCCGCTAGTTAACCTACATAGTCCAAGTGCCCGATAGGTAACCTAGATAGTCCAAGTGCCCGTTAGGGATCCTTCTTAATCCAAATGCCTGCTAGGTAACCTAGATAGTCCAAGTGCCCACTGGGGGACGTACATAGTCCATGTGCCCGCTAGGTAACCTAGATAGTCCAAGTGCGCACTAGGGTATGTACATAGTCCGAGTGCCTGGTAGGAAACCTAGATAGTCCAAGTGCCCGCTAGTTAACCTACATAGCCCAAGGGCCCACTAGTTAAGCTACATAGTCCAAGGTCCGCTAGTTAACCTAGATAGTCCACGTGCCCGCTAGTTAACCTACATAGTACAAGAGCCCGCTAGTTGGCCTAGATAGTCCAAGTGCCTGCTAGTTAACCTAGATAGTCAAAGTGCCCGCTAGTTAACTTACGTAGTACAAATGTCCGATAGGGATCCTACATAGTCCAATTGCCCGCTAGGTAACCTACATAGTCCAAGTGCCCGTTCATTAACCTAGATAGTCCAAGTGCGCGCTAGGGTATGTACATAGTCCAAGTGCCTGCAAGGAAATCGAGATAGTCCAAGTGCCCGCTAGTTAACCTACATAGTCCAAAGGCACGCTAGGTAAACTACATAGTCTAAGGTCCGATAGATAACCTAGATAGTCCAAGTGCCCGCTATATAACCTACATAGTACAAGTTCCCGCTAGTTGACCTAGATAGTCCAAGTGCCTGCTAGGAAACCTAGATAGTCCAAGTGCCCGCTAGTTAACCTACATAGTCCAAGGGCACGCTAGGTAACCTACATAGTCCAAGTTCCCGATGGTAACTTAAATAGTCAAATGCCCGCTAGGGAAACTACATAGTCCAAGTGCCTGCTAGTTAACCTAGATAGTCGAAGATCCTGCTATTAAACCTGCATAATCCAAGGGCCCGCTAGTTAACCTACAGAGGGCAAGGGCCGCTAGTTAAATTAGATCGTGCAAGTGTCCGCTAGTTAACCTATATAGTCCACATGCCTGCTAGGTAACCTAGAAAGTCCAAGTGCCCTCTAGGGATCCTTCATAATCCAAGTGCTCGCTAGTTAACCTACATAGTCCAAGTGCCCGCTATGTAACCTAGATAGTCAAAGTGCCCGTTAGGTAACCTAGATAGTCCAAGTGCCCGCTAGGTATCTTACATTGTCCAAGTTCCAGCTAGGTAACCTAGATAGTCCAAGTGCCCGTTACCTAACCTATATAGTCCAAGTGCCCGCTAAGCAACCTACATAGTCCAAGTGCCCGTTCGTTAACCTAGAAGTCCAAGTGCCCGCTAGGTAACCTAAACAGTCCAAGTGTCCGCTAGGTAACCTAGATAGTCCACGTGCCCCCTAGGTAACTTACATTGTCCAAGTTCCCACTAGGTGACCTAGATACTCAAAGTGCCTGTTACCTAACCTAGATAGTCCAAATGCCAGGTAAGCAACCTACATAGTCCAAGTGCCCGTTCGTTAACCTAGAAGTCCAAGTGCCCGCTAGGTAACCTAGACACTCCAAGTGCCCGCTAGGTTACCTGCATATTCCAAGAGCCCGTCCGTTAACTTAGATAGTCCAAGTGCCCACTAGGTAACCTACATAGTCCAAGTGCCCGCTAGGGATCCTTCATAATCCAAGTGCCTGCTAGGTAACCTAGATAGTCCAAGTGCCCGCTGGTTAACCTAGATAGTCCGAGTGCCCGTTAGTTAACCTAGATAGTCCAAGTGCGCGCTAGGGTATGTACATGGTTCAAGGTCCGCTAGTTAACCTAGATAGTCCAAGTGCCCGCTAGTTAACCTACATAGTACAAGAGACCGCTAGTTGACCTAGATAGTCCAAGTGCCCGCTAGTTAACCTAGATAGTCAAAGTGCCCGCTAGTTAACCTAAGTAGTACAAATGTCCGATAGGGATCCAACATAGTTCAAGTGCCCGCTAGGTAACCTACATAGTCCAAGTGCCCGATAGGGAACCTATATTATCCAAGTGCACGATAGAGAACCTACATAATCCAAGTGCCCGCTAGGGAACATACATAGTCCAAGTGCCCGCTAGGCAACCTACATAGTCCAAGTGCCCGTTAGTTAACCTAGATAGTCAAAGTGCCTGCTAGGTAACCTAGATAGTCCAAGTGCCCGCTAGGTAACCTACATAGTCCAAGTTCCCGTTTGGTAACCTAAATAGTCCAAATGCCCGCTAGGGAAACTACATAGTCCAAATGCACGCTAGTTAACCTAGATAGTCCAAGTGCCTGCTAGTAAACCTACATAATCCATTGGCCCGCTAGTTAACCTAGATCATGCAAGTGTCCGCTAGTTAACCTACATAGTCCAAGTGCCCGATAGGTAACCTAGATAGTCCAAGTGCCCGTTAGGGATCCTTCTTAATCCAAATGCCTGCTAGGTAACCTAGATAGTCCAAGTGCCCACTGGGGGACGTACATAGTCCAAGTGCCCGCTAGGTAACCTAGATAGTCCAAGTGCGCACTAGGGTATGTACATAGTCCGAGTGCCTGGTAGGAAACCTAGATAGTCCAAGTGCCCGCTAGTTAACCTACATAGCCCAAGGGCCCACTAGTTAAGCTACATAGTCCAAGGTCCGCTAGTTAACCTAGATAGTCCACGTGCCCGCTAGTTAACCTACATAGTACAAGAGCCCGCTAGTTGGCCTAGATAGTCCAAGTGCCTGCTAGTTAACCTAGATAGTCAAAGTGCCCGCTAGTTAACTTACGTAGTACAAATGTCTGATAGGGATCCTACATAGTCCAATTGCCCGCTAGGTAACCTACATAGTCCAAGTGCCCGTTCGTTAACCTAGATAGTCCAAGTGCGCGCTAGGGTATGTACATAGTCCAAGTGCCTGCAAGGAAATCGAGATAGTCCAAGTGCCCGCTAGTTAACCTACATAGTCCAAAGGCACGCTAGGTAAACTACATAGTCTAAGGTCCGATAGATAACCTAGATAGTCCAAGTGCCCGCTATATAACCTACATAGTACAAGTTCCCGCTAGTTGACCTAGATAGTCCAAGTGCCTGCTAGGAAACCTAGATAGTCCAAGTGCCCGCTAGTTAACCTACATAGTCCAAGGGCACGCTAGGTAACCTACATAGTCCAAGTTCCCGATGGTAACTTAAATAGTCAAATGCCCGCTAGGGAAACTACATAGTCCAAGTGCCTGCTAGTTAACCTAGATAGTCGAAGATCCTGCTATTAAACCTGCATAATCCAAGGGCCCGCTAGTTAACCTACAGAGGGCAAGGGCCGCTAGTTAAATTAGATCGTGCAAGTGTCCGCTAGTTAACCTATATAGTCCACGTGCCTGCTAGGTAACCTAGAAAGTCCAAGTGCCCTCTAGGGATCCTTCATAATCCAAGTGCTCGCTAGTTAACCTACATAGTCCAAGTGCCCGCTATGTAACCTAGATAGTCAAAGTGCCCGTTAGGTAACCTAGATAGTCCAAGTGCCCGCTAGGTATCTTACATTGTCCAAGTTCCAGCTAGGTAACCTAGATAGTCCAAGTGCCCGTTACCTAACCTATATAGTCCAAGTGCCCGCTAAGCAACCTACATAGTCCAAGTGCCCGTTCGTTAACCTAGAAGTCCAAGTGCCCGCTAGGTAACCTAAATAGTCCAAGTGTCCGCTAGGTTACCTGCATATTCCAAGTGCCCGTCCGTTAACTTAGATAGTCCAAGTGCCCACTAGGTAACCTACATAGTCCAAGTGCCCGCTAGGGATCCTTCATAATCCAAGTTCCTGCTAGGTAACCTAGATAGTCCAAGTGCCCGCTGGTTAACCTAGATAGTCCTAGTGCCCATTAGTTAACCTAGATAGTCCAAGTGCGCGCTAGGGTATGTACATGGTTCAAGGTCCACTAGTTAACCTAGATAGTCCAAATGCCCGCTAGTTAACCTTCATAGTACAAGAGCCCGCTAGTTGACCTAGATAGTCCAAGTGCCCGCTAGTTAACCTAGATAGTCAAAGTGCCCGCTAGTTAACCTAAGTAGTACAAATGTCCGATAGGGATCCTACATAGTTCAAGTGCCCGCTAGGTAACCTACATAGTCCAAGTGTCCGATAGGGAACCTACATAATCCAAGTGCCCGATAGAGAACCTACATAATCCAAGTGCCCGCTAGGGAACCTACATAGTCCAAGTGCCCGCTAGGCAACCTACATAGTCCAAGTGCCCGTTAGTTAACCTAGATAGTCAAAGTGCCTGCTAGGTAACCTAGATAGTCCAAGTGCCCGCTAGGTAACCTACATAGTCCAAGTTCCCGTTTGGTAACCTAAATAGTCCAAATGCCCGCTAGGGAATCTACATAGTCCAAGTGCCCGCTAGTTAACCTAGATAGTCCAAGTGCCTGCTAGTAAACCTACATAATCCATTGGCCCGCTAGTTAACCTAGATCGTGCAAGTGTCCGCTAGTTAACCTACATAGTCAAAGTGCCCGATAGGTAACCTAGATAGTCCAAGTGCCCGTTAGGGATCCTTCTTAATCCAAATGCCTGCTAGGTAACCTAGATAGTCCAAGTGCCCACTAGGGGACGTACATAGTCCAAGTGCCCGCTAGGTAACCTAGATAGTCCAAGTGCGCACTAGGGTATGTACATAGTCCGAGTGCCTGGTAGGAAACCTAGATAGTCCAAGTGCCCGCTAGTTAACCTACATAGTCAAAGGGCCCCCTAGTTAAGCTACATAGTCCAATGTCCGCTAGTTAACCTAGATAGTCCACGTGCCCGCTAGTTAACCTACATAGTACAAGAGCCCGCTAGTTGGCCTATATAATCCAAGTGCCTGCTAGTTAACCTAGATATTCAAAGTGCCCGCTAGTTAACCTACGTAGTAAAAATGTCCGATAGGGATCCTACATAGTCCAATTGCCCGCTAGGTAACCTACATAGTCCAAGTGTCCGTTCGTTAACCTAGATAGTCCAAGTGGGCGCTAGGGTATGTACATAGTCCAAGTGCCTGCTAGGAAACCGAGATAGTCCAAGTGCCCGCTAGTTAACCTACATAGTCCAAGGGCACGCTAGGTAAACTACATAGTCTAAGGTCCGATAGATAACCTAGATAGTCCAAGTGCCCGCTATATAACCTACATAGTACAAGGTCCCGCTAGTTGACCTAGATAGTCCAAGTGCCTGCTAGGAAACCCAGATAGTCCAAGTGCCCACTACTTAACCTACATAGTCCAAGGGCACGCTAGGTAACCTACATAGTCCAAGTTCCCGATGGTAACCTAAAAAGTCAAATGCCCGCTAGGGAAACTACATAGTCCAAGTGCCTGCTAGTTAACCTAGATAGTCGAAGTTCCTGCTATTAAACCTGCATAATCCAAGGGCCCGCTAGTTAACCTACAGAGTGCAAGGGCCGCTAGTTAAACTAGATCGTGCAAGTGTCCGCTAGTTAACCTACATAGTCCACGTGCCTGCTAGGTAACCTAGAAAGTCCAAGGGCCCGCTAGGGATCCTTCATAATCCAAGTGCTTGCTAGTTAACCTACATAGTCCAAGTGCCCGCTATGTAACCTAGATAGTCAAAGTGCCCGTTAGGTAACCTAGATAGTCCACATGCCCCCTAGGTAACTTCCATTGTCCAAGTTCCCACTAGGTGACCTAGATACTCAAAGTGCCCGTTACCTAACCTAGATAGTCCAAATGCCAGGTAAGCAACCTACATAGTCCAAGTGCCCGTTCGTTAACCTAGAAGTCCAAGTGCCCGCTAGGTAACCTAGACACTCCAAGTGCCCGCTAGGTTACCTGCATATTCCAAGTGCCCATCCGTTAACTTAGATAGTCCAAGTGCCCACTAGGTAACCTACATAGTCCAAGTGCCCGCTAGAGATCCTTCATAATCCAAGTGCCTGCTAGGTAACCTAGATAATCCAAGTGCCCGCTGGTTAACCTAGATAGTCCTAGTGCCCGTTAGTTAATCTAGATAGTCCAAGTGCGCGCTAGGGTATGTACATGGTTCAAGGTCCGCTAGTTAACGTAGATAGTCCAAGTGCCCGCTAGTTAACCTACATAGTACAAGAGCCCGCTAGTTGACCTAGATAGTCCAAGTGCCCGCTAGTTAACCTAGATAGTCAAAGTGCCCGCTAGTTAACCTAAATAGTACAAATGTCCGATAGGGATCCTACATAGTTCAAGTGCCCGCTAGGTAACCTACATAGTCCAAGTGCCCGATAGGGAACCTACATAATCCAAGTGCCCGATAGAGAACCTACATAATCCAAGTGCCCGCTAGGGAACCTACATAGTCCAAGTGCCCGCTAGGCAACCTACATAGTCCAAGTGCCCGTTAGTTAACCTAGATAGTCAAAGTGCCTGCTAGGTAACCTAGATAGTCCAAGTGCCCGCTAGGTAACCTACATAGTCCAAGTTCCCGTTTGGTAACCTAAATAGTCCAAATGCCCGCTAGGGAAACTACATAGTCCAAGTGCCCGCTAGTTAACCTAGATAGTCCAAGTGCCTGCTAGTAAACCTACATAATCCATTGGCCCGCTAGTTAACCTAGATCGTGCAAGTGTCCGCTAGTTAACCTACATAGTCCAAGTGCCCGAGAGGTAACCTAGATAGTCCAAGTGCCCGTTAGGGATCCTTCTTAATCCAAATGCCTGCTAGGTAACCTAGATAGTCCAAGTGCCCACTAGGGGACGTACATAGTCCAAGTGCCCGCTAGGGAACCTAGATAGTCCAAGTGCGCACTAGGGTATGTACATAGTCCGAGTGCCTGGTAGGAAACCTAGATAGTCCAAGTGCCCGCTAGTTAACCTACATAGTCCAAGGGCCCGCTAGTTAAGCTACATAGTCCAAGGTCCGCTAGTTAACCTAGATAGTCCACGTGTCCGCTAGTTAACCTACATAGTACAAGGGCCCGCTAGTTGGCCTAGATAGTCCAAGTGCCTGCTAGTTAACCTAGATATTCAAAGTGCCCGCTAGTTAACCTACGTAGTACAAATGTCCGATAGGGATCCTACATAGTCCAATTGCCCGCTAGGTAACCTACATAGTCCAAGTGCCCGTTCGTTAACCTAGATAGTTCAAGTGCGCGCTAGGGTATGTACATAGTCCAAGTGCCTGCTAGGAATCCGAGATAGTCCAAGTGCCCGCTAGTTAACCTAGATAGTCAAAGTGCCCGCTAGTTAACCTAAATAGTACAAATGTCCGATAGGGATCCTACATAGTTCAAGTGCCCGCTAGGTAACCTACATAGTTCAAGTGCCCGATAGGGAACCTACATAATCCAAGTGCCCGATAGAGAACCTACATAATCCAAGTGCCCGCTAGGGAACCTACATAGTCCAAGTGCCCGCTAGGCAACCTACATAGTCCAAGTGCCCGTTAGTTAACCTAGATAGTCAAAGTGCCTGCTAGGTAACCTAGATAGTCCAAGTGCCCGCTAGGTAACCTACATAGTCCAAGTTCCCGTTTGGTAACCTAAATAGTCCAAATGCCCGCTAGGGAAACTACATAGTCCAAGTGCCCGCTAGTTAACCTAGATAGTCCAAGTGCCTGCTAGTAAACCTACATAATCCATTGGCCCGCTAGTTAACCTAGATCGTGCAAGTGTCCGCTAGTTAACCTACATAGTCCAAGTGCCCGAGAGGTAACCTAGATAGTCCAAGTGCCCGTTAGGGATCCTTCTTAATCCAAATGCCTGCTAGGTAACCTAGATAGTCCAAGTGCCCACTAGGGGACGTACATAGTCCAAGTGCCCGCTAGGGAACCTAGATAGTCCAAGTGCGCACTAGGGTATGTACATAGTCCGAGTGCCTGGTAGGAAACCTAGATAGTCCAAGTGCCCGCTAGTTAACCTACATAGTCCAAGGGCCCGCTAGTTAAGCTACATAGTCCAAGGTCCGCTAGTTAACCTAGATAGTCCACGTGTCCGCTAGTTAACCTACATAGTACAAGGGCCCGCTAGTTGGCCTAGATAGTCCAAGTGCCTGCTAGTTAACCTAGATATTCAAAGTGCCCGCTAGTTAACCTACGTAGTACAAATGTCCGATAGGGATCCTACATAGTCCAATTGCCCGCTAGGTAACCTACATAGTCCAAGTGCCCGTTCGTTAACCTAGATAGTTCAAGTGAGCGCTAGGGTATGTACATAGTCCAAGTGCCTGCTAGGAATCCGAGATAGTCCAAGTGCCCGCTAGTTAACCTACATAATCCGAGGCACGCTAGGTAAACTACATAGTCTAAGGTCCGATAGATAACCTAGATAGTCCAAGTGCCTGCTAGGAAACCTAGATAGTCCAAGTGCCCGCTAGTTAACCTACATAGTCCAAGGGCACGCTAGGTAACCTACATAGTCCAAGTTCCCGATGGTAACCTAAATAGTCAAATGCCCGCTAGGGAAACTACATAGTCCAAGTGCCTGCTAGTTAACCTAGATAGTCGAAGTTCCTGCTATTAAACTTGCATAATCCAAGGGCCCGCTAGTTAACCTACAGAGGGCAAGGGCCGCTAGTTAAACTAGATCGTGCAAGTGTCCGCTAGTTAACCTACATAGTCCACGTGCCTGCTAGGTAACCTAGAAAGTCCAAGTGCCCTCTAGGGATCCTTCATAATCCAAGTGCTCGCTAGTTAACCTACATAGTCCAAGTGCCCGCTATGTAACCTAGATAGTCAAAGTGCCCGTTAGGTAACCTAGATAGTCCAAGTGCCTGCTAGTAAACCTACATAATCCATTGGCCCGCTAGTTAACCTAGATCGCGCAAGTGTCCGCTAGTTAACCTACATAGTCCAAGTGCCCGTTAGGGATCCTTCTTAATCCAAATGCCTGCTAGGTAACCTAGATAGTCCAAGTGCCCACTAGGGGACGTACATAGTCCAAGTGCCCGCTAGGGAACCTAGATAGTCCAAGTGCGCACGAGGGTATGTACATAGTCCGAGTGCCTGGTAGGAAACCTAGATAGTCCAAGTGCCCGCTAGTTAACCTAGATAGTCCACGTGCCCGCTAGTTAACCTACATAGTACAAGGGCCCGCTAGTTGGCCTAGATAGTCCAAGTGCCTGCTAGTTAACCTAGATAGTCAAAGTGCCCGCTAGTTAACCTACGTAGTACAAATGTCCGATAGGGATCCTACATAGTCCAATTGCCCGCTAGGTAACCTACATAGTCCAAGTGCCCGTTCGTTAACCTAGATAGTCCAAGTGCGCGCTAGGGTATGTACATAGTCCAAGTGCCTACTAGGAATCCGAGATAGTCCAAGTGCCCGCTAGTTAACCTACATAGTCCGAGGGCACGCTAGGTAAACTACATAGTCTAAGGTCCGATAGATAACCTAGATAGTCCAAGTGCCTGCTAGGAAACCTAGATAGTCCAAGTGCCCGCTAGTTAACCTACATAGTCCAAGGGCACGTTAGGTAACCTACATAGTCCAAGTTCCCGATGGTAACATAAATAGTCAAATGCCCGCTAGGGAAACTACATAGTCCAAGTGCCTGCTAGTTAACCTAGATAGTCGAAGTTCCTGCTATTAAACCTGCATAATCCAAGGGCCCGCTAGTTAACCTACAGAGGGCAAGGGCCGCTAGTTAAACTAGATCGTGCAAGTGTCCGCTAGTTAACCTACATAGTCCACGTGCCTGCTAGGTAACCTAGAAAGTCCAAGTGCCCTCTAGGGATCCTTCATAATCCAAGTGCTCGCTAGTTAACCTACATAGTCCAAGTGCCCGCTATGTAACCTAGATAGTCAAAGTGCCCGTTAGGTAACCTAGATAGTCCACGTGCCCCCTAGGTAACTTCCATTGTCCAAGTTCCCACTAGGTGACCTAGATACTCAAAGTGCCCGTTACCTAACCTAGATAGTCCAAATGCCAGGTAAGCAACCTACATAGTCCAAGTGCCCGTTCGTTAACCTAGATGTCCAAGTGCACGCTAGGTAACCTAGACACTCCAAGTACCCGCTAGGTTACCTGCATATTCCAAGTGCCCGTCCGTTAACTTAGATAGTCCAAGTGCCCACTAGGTAACCTACATAGTCCAAGTGCCCGCTAGGGATCCTTCATAATCCAAGTGCCTGCTAGGTAACCTAGATAGTCCAAGTGCCCTCTGGTTAACCTAGATAGTCCTAGTGCCCGTTAGTTAACCTAGATAGTCCAAGTGCGCGCTAGGGTATGTAAATGGTTCAAGGTCCGCTAGTTAACCTAGATAGTCCAAGTGCCCGCTAGTTAACCTACATAGTAAAAGAGCCCGCTAGTTGACCTAGATAGTCCAATGCCCGCTAGTTAACCAAGATAGTCAAAGTGCCCGCTAGTTAACCTAAGTAGTACAAATGTCCGATAGGGATCCTACATGGTTCAAGTGCCCGCTAGGTAACCTACATAGTCCAAGTGCCCGATAGGGAACCTACATAATCCAAGTGCCCGATAGAGAACCTACATAATCCAAGTGCCCGCTAGGGAACATACATAGTCCAAGTGCCCGCTAGGCAACCTACATAGTCCAAGTGCCCGTTAGTTAACCTAGATAGTCAAAGTGCCTGCTAGGTAACCTAGATAGTCCAAGTGCCCGCTAGGTAACCTACATAGTCCAAGTTCCCGTTAGTTAACCTAGATAGTCCAAGTGCCTGCTAGTAAACCTACATAATCCATTGGCTCGCTAGTTAACCTATATCGTGCAAGTGTCCGCTAGTTAACCTACATAGTCCAAGTGCCCGATAGGTAACCTAGATAGTCCAAGTGCCCGTTAGGGATCCTTCTTAATCCAAATGCCTGCTAGGTAACCTAGATAGTCCAAGTGCCCACTGGGGGACGTACATAGTCCAAGTGCCCGCTAGGTAACCTAGATAGTCCAAGTGCGCACTAGGGTATGTACATAGTCCGAGTGCCTGGTAGGAAACCTAGATAGTCCAAGTGCCCGCTAGTTAACCTACATAGTCCAAGGGCCCGCTAGTTAAGCTACATAGTCCAAGGTCCGCTAGTTAACCTAGATAGTCCACGTGCCCGCTAGTTAACCTACATAGTACAAGAGCCCGCTAGTTGGCCTAGATAGTCCAAGTGCCTGCTAGTTAACCTAGATAGTCAAAGTGCCCGCTAGTTAACCTACGTAGTACAAATGTCCGATAGGGATCCTACATAGTCCAATTGCCCGCTAGTTAAGCTACATAGTCCAAGGTCCGCTAGTTAACCTAGATAGTCCACGTGCCCGCTAGTTAACCTACATAGTACAAGAGCCCGCTAGTTGGCCTAGATAGTCCAAGTGCCTGCTAGTTAACCTAGATAGTCAAAGTGCCCGCTAGTTAACTTACGTAGTACAAATGTCCGATAGGGATCCTACATAGTCCAATTGCCCGCTAGGTAACCTACATAGTCCAAGTGCCCGTTCGTTAACCTAGATAGTCCAAGTGCGCGCTAGGGTATGTACATAGTCCAAGTGCCTGCTAGGAAACCGAGATAGTCCAAGTGCCCGCTAGTTAACCTACATAGTCCAAGGGCACGCTAGGTAAACTACATAGTCTAAGGTCCGATAGATAACCTAGATAGTTCAAGTGCCCGCTATATAACCTACATAGTACAAGGTCCCGCTAGTTGACCTAGATAGTCCAAGTGCCTGCTAGGAAACCTAGATAGTCCAAGTGCCCGTTAGTTAACCTACATAGTCCAAGGGCACGCTAGGTAACCTACATAGTCCAAGTTCCCGATGGTAACTTAAATAGTCAAATGCCCGCTAGGGAAACTACATAGTCCAAGTGCCTGCTTGTTAACCAAATAGTCGAAGTTCCTGCTATTAAACCTGCATAATCCAAGGGCCCGCTAGTTAACCTACAGAGTGCAAGGGCCGCTAGTTAAACTAGATCGTGCAAGTGTCCGCTAGTTAACCTACATAGTCCACGTGCCTGCTAGGTAACCTAGAAAGTCCAAGTGCCCTCTAGGGATCCTTCATAATCCAAGTGCTCGCTAGTTAACCTACATAGTCCAAGTGCCCGCTATGTAACCTAGATAGTCAAAGTGCCCGTTAGGTAACCTAGATAGTCCAAGTGCCCGCTAGGTATCTTACATTGTCCAAGTTCCAGCTAGGTAACCTAGATAGTCCAAGTGCCCGTTACCTAACCTATATAGTCCAAGTGCCCGCTAAGCAACCTACATAGTCCAAGTGCCCGTTCGTTAACCTAGAAGTCCAAGTGCCCGCTAGGTAACCTAAACAGTCCAAGTGTCCGCTAGGTTACCTGCATATTCCAAGTGCCCGTCCGTTAACTTAGATAGTCCAAGTGCCCACTAGGTAACCTACATAGTCCAAGTGCCCGCTAGGGATCCTTCATAATCCAAGTGCCTGCTAGGTAACCTAGATAGTCCAAGTGCCCGCTGGTTAACCTAGATAGTCCTAGTGCCCATTAGTTAACCTAGATAGTCCAAGTGCGCGCTAGGGTATGTACATGGTTCAAGGTCCGCTAGTTAACCTAGATAGTCCAAATGCCCGCTAGTTAACCTACATAGTACAAGAGCCCGCTAGTTGACCTAGATAGTCCAAGTGCCCGCTAGTTAACCTAGATAGTCAAAGTGCCCGCTAGTTAACCTAAGTAGTATAAATGTCCGATAGGGATCCTACATAGTTCAAGTGCCCGCTAGGTAACCTACATAGTCCAAGTGCCCGATAGGGAACCTACATAATCCAAGCGCCCGATAGAGAACCTACATAATCCAAGTGCCCGCTAGGGAACCTACATAGTCCAAGTGCCCGCTAGGCAACCTACATAGTCCAAGTGCCCGTTAGTTAACCTAGATAGTCAAAGTGCCTGCTAGGTAACCTAGATAGTCCAAGTGCCCGCTAGGTAACCTACATAGTCCAAGTTCCCGTTTGGTAACCTAAATAGTCCAAATGCCCGCTAGGGAAACTACATAGTCCAAGTGCCCGCTAGTTAACCTAGATAGTCCAAGTGCCTGCTAGTAAACCTACATAATCCATTGGCCCGCTAGTTAACCTAGATCGTGCAAGTGTCCGCTAGTTAACCTACATAGTCCAAGTGCCCGATAGGTAACCTAGATAGTCCAAGTGCCCGTTGGGGATCCTTCTTAATCCAAATGCCTGCTAGGTAACCTAGATAGTCCAAGTGCCCACTGGGGGACGTACATAGTCCAAGTGCCCGCTAGGTAACCTAGATAGTCCAAGTGCGCACTAGGGTATGTACATAGTCCGAGTGCCTGGTAGGAAACCTAGATAGTCCAAGTGCCCGCTAGTTAACCTACATAGTCCAAGGGCCCGCTAGTTAAGCTACATAGTCCAAGGTCCGCTAGTTAACCTAGATAGTCCACGTGCCCGCTAGTTAACCTACATAGTACAAGGGCCCGCTAGTTGGCCTAGACAGTCCAAGTGCCTGCTAGTTAACCTAGATAGTCAAAGTGCCACTAGTTAACCTACGTAGTACAAATGTCCGATAGGGATCCTACATAGTCCAATTGCCCGCTAGGTAACCTACATAGTCCAAGTGTCCGTTCGTTAACCTAGATAGTCCAAGTGCGCGCTAGGGTATGTACATAGTCCAAGTGCCTGCTAGGAAACCGAGATAGTCCAAGTGCCCGCTAGTTAACCTACATAGTCCAAGGGCACGCTAGGTAACCTACATAGTCCAAGTTCCCGATGGTAACCTAAATAATCAAATGCCCGCTAGGGAAACAACATAGTCCAAGTGCCTGCTAGTTAACCTAGATAGTCCAAGTTCCTGCTATTAAACCTGCATAATCCAAGGGCCCGCTAGTTAACCTACAGAGTGCAAGGGGCGCTAGTTAAACTAGATCGTGCAAGTGTCCGCTAGTTAACCTACATAGTCCACGTGCCTGCTAGGTAACCTAGAAAGTCCAAGTGCCCTCTAGGGATCCTTCATAATCCAAGTGCTCGCTAGTTAACCTACATAGTCCAAGTGCCCGCTATGTAACCTAGATAGTCAAAGTGCCCGTTAGGTAACCTAGATAGTCCACATGCCCCCTAGGTAACTTCCATTGTCCAAGTTCCCACTAGGTGACCTAGATACTCAAAGTGCCCGTTACCTAACCTAGATAGTCCAAATGCCAGGTAAGCAACCTACATAGTCCAAGTGCCCGTTCGTTAACCTAGATGTCCAAGTGCACGCTAGGTAACCTAGACACTCCAAGTACCCGCTAGGTTACCTGCATATTCCAAGTGCCCGTCCGTTAACTTAGATAGTCCAAGTGCCCACTAGGTAACCTACATAGTCCAAGTGCCCGCTAGGGATCCTTCATAATCCAAGTGCCTGCTATGTAACCTAGATAGTCCAAGTGCCCGCTGGTTAACCTAGATAGTCCTAGTGCCCGTTAGTTAACCTAGATAGTCCAAGTGCGCGCTAGGGTATGTACATGGTTCAAGGTCCGCTAGTTAACCTAGATAGTCCAAGTGCCCGCTAGTTAACCTACATATTAAAAGAGCCCGCTAGTTGACCTAGATAGTCCAATGCCCGCTAGTTAACCAAGATAGTCAAAGTGCCCGCTAGTTAACCTAAGTAGTACAAATGTCCGATAGGGATCCTACATGGTTCAAGTGCCCGCTAGGTAACCTACATAGTCCAAGTGCCCGATAGGGAACCTACATAATCCAAGTGCCCGATAGAGAACCTACATAATCCAAGTGCCCGCTAGGGAACATACATAGTCCAAGTGCCCGCTAGGCAACCTACATAGTCCAAGTGCCCGTTAGTTAACCTAGATAGTCAAAGTGCCTGCTAGGTAACCTAGATAGTCCAAGTGCCCGCTAGGTAACCTACATAGTCCAAGTTCCCGTTTGGTAACCTAAATAGTCCAAATGCCCGCTAGGGAAACTACATAGTCCAAGTGCCCGTTAGTTAACCTAGATAGTCCAAGTGCCTGCTAGTAAACCTACATAATCCATTGGCTCGCTAGTTAACCTATATCGTGCAAGTGTCCGCTAGTTAACCTACATAGTCCAAGTGCCCGATAGGTAACCTAGATAGTCCAAGTGCCCGTTAGGGATCCTTCTTAATCCAAATGCCTGCTAGGTAACCTAGATAGTCCAAGTGCCCACTGGGGGACGTACATAGTCCAAGTGCCCGCTAGGTAACCTAGATAGTCCAAGTGCGCACTAGGGTATGTACATAGTCCGAGTGCCTGGTAGGAAACCTAGATAGTCCAAGTGCCCGCTAGTTAACCTACATAGTCCAAGGGCCCGCTAGTTAAGCTACATAGTCCAAGGTCCGCTAGTTAACCTAGATAGTCCACGTGCCCGCTAGTTAACCTACATAGTACAAGAGCCCGCTAGTTGGCCTAGATAGTCCAATTGCCTGCTAGTTAACCTAGATAATCAAAGTGCCCGCTAGTTAACCTACGTAGTACAAATGTCCGATAGGGATCCTACATAGTCCAATTGCCCGCTAGGTAACCTACATAGTCCAAGTGCCCGTTCGTTAACCTAGATAGTCCAAGTGCGCGCTAGGGTATGTACATAGTCCAAGTGCCTGCTAGGAAACCGAGATAGTCCAAGTGCCCGCTAGTTAACCTACATAGTCCAAGGGCACGCTAGGTAAACTACATAGTCTAAGGTCCGATAGATAACCTAGATAGTTCAAGTGCCCGCTATATAACCTACATAGTACAAGGTCCCGCTAGTTGACCTAGATAGTCCAAGTGCCTGCTAGGAAACCTAGATAGTCCAAGTGCCCGCTAGTTAACCTACATAGTCCAAGGGCACGCTAGGTAACCTACATAGTCCAAGTTCCCGATGGTAACTTAAATAGTCAAATGCCCGCTAGGGAAACTACATAGTCCAAGTGCCTGCTAGTTAACCAAATAGTCGAAGTTCCTGCTATTAAACCTGCATAATCCAAGGGCCCGCTAGTTAACCTACAGAGTGCAAGGGCCGCTAGTTAAACTAGATCGTGCAAGTGTCCGCTAGTTAACCTACATAGTCCACGTGCCTGCTAGTTAACCTAGAAAGTCCAAGTGCCCTCTAGGGATCCTTCATAATCCAAGTGCTCGCTAGTTAACCTACATAGTCCAAGTGCCCGCTATGTAACCTAGATAGTCAAAGTGCCCGTTAGGTAACCTAGATAGTCCAAGTGCCCGCTAGGTATCTTACATTGTCCAAGTTCCAGCTAGGTAACCTAGATAGTCCAAGTGCCCGTTACCTAACCTATATAGTCCAAGTGCCCGCTAAGCAACCTACATAGTCCAAGTGCCCGTTCGTTAACCTAGAAGTCCAAGTGCCCGCTAGGTAACCTAAACAGTCCAAGTGTCCGCTAGGTTACCTGCATATTCCAAGTGCCCGTCCGTTAACTTAGATAGTCCAAGTGCCCACTAGGTAACCTACATAGTCCAAGTGCCCGCTAGGGATCCTTCATAATCCAAGTGCCTGCTAGGTAACCTAGATAGTCCAAGTGCCCGCTGGTTAACCTAGATAGTCCTAGTGCCCATTAGTTAACCTAGATAGTCCAAGTGCGCGCTAGGGTATGTACATGGTTCAAGGTCCGCTAGTTAACCTAGATAGTCCAAATGCCCGCTAGTTAACCTACATAGTACAAGAGCCCGCTAGTTGACCTAGATAGTCCAAGTGCCCGCTAGTTAACCTAGATAGTCAAAGTGCCCGCTAGTTAACCTAAGTAGTATAAATGTCCGATAGGGATCCTACATAGTTCAAGTGCCCGCTAGGTAACCTACATAGTCCAAGTGCCCGATAGGTAACCTAGATAGTCCAAGTGCCCGCTAGGTAACCTACATAGTCCAAGTTCCCGTTTGGTAACCTAAATAGTCCAAATGCCCGCTAGGGAAACTACATAGTCCAAGTGCCCGCTAGTTAACCTAGATAGTCCAAGTGCCTGCTAGTAAACCTACATAATCCATTGGCCCGCTAGTTAACCTAGATCGTGCAAGTGTCCGCTAGTTAACCTACATAGTCCAAGTGCCCGATAGGTAACCTAGATAGTCCAAGTGCCCGTTGGGGATCCTTCTTAATCCAAATGCCTGCTAGGTAACCTAGATAGTCCAAGTGCCCACTGGGGGACGTACATAGTCCAAGTGCCCGCTAGGTAACCTAGATAGTCCAAGTGCGCACTAGGGTATGTACATAGTCCGAGTGCCTGGTAGGAAACCTAGATAGTCCAAGTGCCCGCTAGTTAACCTACATAGTCCAAGGGCCCGCTAGTTAAGCTACATAGTCCAAGGTCCGCTAGTTAACCTAGATAGTCCACGTGCCCGCTAGTTAACCTACATAGTACAAGGGCCCGCTAGTTGGCCTAGACAGTCCAAGTGCCTGCTAGTTAACCTAGATAGTCAAAGTGCCACTAGTTAACCTACGTAGTACAAATGTCCGATAGGGATCCTACATAGTCCAATTGCCCGCTAGGTAACCTACATAGTCCAAGTGTCCGTTCGTTAACCTAGATATTCCAAGTGCGCGCTAGGGTATGTACATAGTCCAAGTGCCTGCTAGGAAACCGAGATAGTCCAAGTGCCCGCTAGTTAACCTACATAGTCCAAGGGCACGCTAGGTAACCTACATAGTCCAAGTTCCCGATGGTAACCTAAATAATCAAATGCCCGCTAGGGAAACAACATAGTCCAAGTGCCTGCTAGTTAACCTAGATAGTCCAAGTTCCTGCTATTAAACCTGCATAATCCAAGGGCCCGCTAGTTAACCTACAGAGTGCAAGGGGCGCTAGTTAAACTAGATCGTGCAAGTGTCCGCTAGTTAACCTACATAGTCCACGTGCCTGCTAGGTAACCTAGAAAGTCCAAGTGCCCTCTAGGGATCCTTCATAATCCAAGTGCTCGCTAGTTAACCTACATAGTCCAAGTGCCCGCTATGTAACCTAGATAGTCAAAGTGCCCGTTAGGTAACCTAGATAGTCCAAGTGCCCGCTAGGTATCTTACATTGTCCAAGTTCCAGCTAGGTAACCTAGATAGTCCAAGTGCCCGCTACCTAACCTATATAGTCCAAGTGCCCGCTAAGCAACCTACATAGTCCAAGTGCCCGTTCGTTAACCTAGAAGTCCAAGTGCCCGCTAGGTAACCTAAACAGTCCAAGTGCCCGCTAGGTTACCTGCATATTCCAAGTGCCCATTCGTTAACTTTGAACGTCCAAGTGCCCACTAGGTAACCTACATAGTCCATGTGCCTGCTAGGTAACCTATATATTCCAAGTGCCCGCTAGGTCACCTAGATAGTCCAAGGGCCCGCTAGTTAAACTACAAAATCCAAGGGCTCACTTGTTAACTTTGATAGTCCAAGTGCCCGCTAGTGAACCTAGATAGTCCAAGTGCCCGCTAGTTAAACTAGATTGTCCAAGTGCCCGCTAGGGATCCTTCACAATCCAAGTGCCTGCTAGGTAACCTTGATAGTCCAAGTGGCCGCTAGTTAACCTAGATAGTCCTAGTGCCCGTTAGTTAACCTAGATAGTCCAATTGCCCACTAGGGGACTTACATAGTCCAAGTGCCCGCTAGGTAACCTAGATAGTCCAAGTGCTCGCTAAGGTATGTACATAGTCCAAGTGCCTGCTAGGAAACCTAGATAGTCCAAGTGCCCGCTAGTTAACCTACATAGTCCAAGGTCCGCTAGTTGACCTAGATAGTCAAAGTGCCCGCTAGTTAACCTAAGTAGTACAAATGTCCGATAGGGATCTTACATAGTCCAAGTGCCCGCTAGGTAACCTACATAGTCCAAGTGCCCATTCGTTAACGTAGATAGTCCAAGTGCCCGCTAGGTAACCTAGACAATCCAAGTGCCCGCTAGGTTCCCTACATAGTCCAAGTGCCCGTTTTTTAACCTAGATAGTCCAAGTGCCCGCTAGGTTACCTAGACAGTCCAAGTGCCTGCTAGTTAACCTACATAGTCCAAGTGCCCGATAGGGAACCTACATAATCCAAGTGCCCGATAGGGAACCTACATAATCCAAGTGCCCGCTAGGGAACCTACATAGTCCAAGTGCCCGCTAGGCAACCTACATTGTCCACGTGCCCGTTAGTTAACATAGATAGTCCAAGTGCCCGCCAGTTAAACTACATAGTCCAAGGTCCGCTAGTTGACCTAGATAGTCAAAGTGCCCGCTAGTTAATCTAAGTAGTACAAATGTCCGATAGGGATCTTACATAGTCCAAGTAGCCGCTAGGTAACCTAGATAGTCCAAGTGCCCATTCATTAACCTAGATAGTCAAAGTGCCCGCTAGGTAACCTAGACAGTCCAAGTGCCCGCTAGGTTACCTACATAGTCCAAGTACCCGTTCTTTAACCTGATAGTCCAATTGCCCGCTAGGTTACCTAGACAGTTCAAGTGCCCGCTAGTTAACCTACATAGTCCAAGTGCCCGATAGGGAACCTTCGTAATCCAAGTGTCCGAAGGGAACCTACATAGTCCCAGTGCCCGTTCGTTAACCTAGATAGTCAAAGTGCCCGCTAGGTAACCTAGACAGTCCAAATGCCCGCAAGGTTACCTACATAGTCCAAGTGCCGGTTCTTTAACCTAGATAGTCCAAGTGCCCGCTAGGTTACCTAGACAGTCCAAGTGCCCGCTAGTTAACCTACATAATCCAAGTGCACGATAGGGAACCTACATAATCCAAGTGCCCGATAGGGAACCTACATAATCCAAGTGCGCGCTAGGCAACCTACATAGTCCAAGTGCCCGTTAGTTAACCTAGATAGTCAAAGTGCCTGCTAGGTAACCTAGATAGTCCAAGTGCCCGCTAGGTAACCTACATAGTCCAAGTTCCCGATGGTAACCTAAATAGTCCAAATGCCCGCTAGGAAAACTACATAGTCCAAGTGCCCGCTAGTTAACCTAGATAGTCCCAGTGCCTGCTAGTAAACCTACATAATCCATGGGCCCGCTAGTTAACCTACATAGTGCAAGGGCCCGCTAGTTAACCTAGATCTTGCAAGTGTCAACTTGTTAACCTACATAATCCACGTGCCCGCCAGGTAACCTAGATCGTCCAAGTGCCCGCTAGGGATCCTTCATAATCCAAGTGCCTGCTAGGTAACTTAGATAGTCCAAGTGCCCGCTAGTTAACCTAGATAGTCCTAGTGCCCGCTAGTTAACCTAGATAGTCCAAGTGCGCGCTAGGGTATGTACATGGTTCAAGGTCCGCTAGGTAACCTAGATAGTCCAAGTGCCCGCTAGTTAACCTACATAGTACAAGAGCCCGCTAGTTGACCTAGATAGTCCAAGTGCCCGCTAGTTAACCTAGATAGTCAAAGTGCCCGCTAGTTAACCTAAGTAGTACAAATGTCCGATAGGGATCCTACATAGTTCAAGTGCCCGCTAGGTAACCTACATAGTCCAAGTGCCCGATAGGGAACCTACATAATCCAAGTGCCCGATAGGGAACCTACATAATCCAAGTGCCCGCTAGGGAACCTACATAGTCCAAGTGCCCGTTAGTTAACCTACATAGTCCAAGTGCCCGTTAGTTAACCTAGATAGTCAAAGTGCCTGCTAGGTAACCTAGATAGTCCAAGTGCCCGCTAGGTAACCTACATAGTCCAAGTTCCCGTTTGGTAACCTAAATAGTCCAAATTCCCACTAGGCAAACTACATAGTCCAAGTGCCCGCTAGTTAACCTAGATAGTCCAAGTGCCTGCTAGTAAACCTACATAATCCATGGGCCCGCTAGTGAACCTAGATCATGCAAGTGTCCGCTAGTTAACCAACATAGTCCAAGTGCCCGATAGGTAACCTAGATAGTCCAAGTGCCCGTTAGGGATCCTTCTTAAACCAAATGCCTGCTAGGTAATCTAGATAGTCCAAGTGCCCGCTAGTTGACCTAGATAGTCCTAGTGCCTGTTAGTTAACCTAGATAGTCCAAGTGCCCACTAGGGGACGTACATAGTCCAAGTGCCCGCTAGGTAACCTATATAGTCCAAGTGCGCACTAGGGTATGTACATAGTCCGAGTGCCTGGTAGGAAACCTAGATAGTCCAAGTGCCCGCTAGTTAACCTACATAGTCCAAGGGCCCGCTAGTTAAGCTACATAGTCCAAGGTCCGCTAGTTAACCTAGATAGTCCACGTGCCCGCTAGTTAACCTACATAGTACAAGGGCCCGCTAGTTGGCCTAGATAGTCCAAGTGCCTGCTAGTTAACCTAGATAGTCAAAGTTCCCGCTAGTTAACCTACCTAGTACAAATGTCCGATAGGGATCCTACATAGTCCAATTGCCCGCTAGGTAACCTACATATTCCAAGTGCCCGTTCGTTAACCTAGATAGTCCAAGTGCGCGCTAGGGTATGTACATAGTCCAAGTGCCTGCTAGGAAACCGAGATAGTCCAAGTGCCCGCTAGTTAACCTACATAGTCCAAGGGCACGCTAGGTAAACTACATAGTCTAAGGTCCGATAGATAACCTAGATAGTCCAAGTGCCCGCTATATAACCTACATAGTACAAGGTCCCGCTAGTTGACCTAGATAGTCCAAGTGCCTGCTAGGAAACCTAGATAGTCCAAGTGCCCACTAGTTAACCTACATAGTCCAAGGGCACGCTAGGTAACCTACATAGTCCAAGTTCCCGATGGTAACCTAAATAGTCAAATGCCCGCTAGGGAAACTACATAGTCCAAGTGCCTGCTAGTTAACCTAGATAGTCCAAGTTCCTGCTATTAAACCTGCATAATCCAAGGGCCCGCTAGTTAACCTACAGAGTGCAAGGGCCGCTAGTTAAACTAGATCGTGCAAGTGTCCGCTAGTTAACCTACATAGTCCACGTGCCTGCTAGGTAACCTAGAAAGTCCAAGGGCCCGCTAGGGATCCTTCATAATCCAAGTGCTTGCTAGTTAACCTACATAGTCCAAGTGCCCGCTATGTAACCTAGATAGTCAAAGTGCCCGTTAGGTAACCTAGATAGTCCAAGTGCCCGGTAGGTAACTTACATTGTCCAAGTTCCAGCTAGGTAACCTAGATAGTCCAAGTGCCCGTTACCTAACCTATATAGTCCAAGTGCCCGCTAAGCAACCTACATAGTCCAAGTGCCCGTTAACCTAGAAGTCCACGAGCCCGCTAGGTAACCTAGACAGTCCAAGTGCCCGCTAGGTTACCTGCATATTCCAAGTGCCCATTCGTTAACTTAGATCATCCAAGTGCCCACTAGGTAACCTACATAGTCCATGTGCCCGCTAGGTAACCTATATAGTCCAAGTGCCCGCTAGGTCACCTAGATAGTCCAAGGGCCCGCTAGTTAACCTACAAAATCGAAGGGCTCACTTGTTAACTTTGATAGTCCAAGTGCCCGCTAGTGAACCTAGATCGTCCAAGTGCCTGCTAGTTAAACTAGATTGTCCAATTGCCCGCAAGGGATCCTTCACAATCCAAGTGCCTGCTAGGTAACCTAGATAGTCCAAGTGGCCGCTAGTTAACCTAGATAGTCCTAGTGCCCGTTAGTTAACCTAGATAGTCCAATTGCCCACTAGGGGACGTACATATTCCAAGTGCCCGCGAGGTAACCTAGATAGTCCAAGTGCTCGCTAAGGTATGTACATAGTCCAAGTGCCTGCTAGGAAACCTAGATAGTCCAAGTGCCCGCTAGTTAACCTACATAGTCCGAGGTCCGCTAGTTGACCTAGATAGTCAAAGTGCCCGCTAGTTAACATAAGTAGTACATATGTCCGATAGGGATCTTACATAGTCCAAGTGCCCGCTAGGTAACCTACATAGTCCAAGTGCCCATTCGTTAACCTAGATAGTCAAAGTGCCCGCTAGGTAACCTAGACAATCCAAGTGCCCGCTAGGTTACCTACATAGTCCAAGTGCCCGTTCTTTAACCTAGATAGTCCAATTGCCCGCTAGGTTACCTAGACAGTTCACGTGCCCGCTAGTTAACCTACATAGTCCAAGTGCCCGATAGGGAACCTACGTAATCCAAGTGCCCGATAGGGAACCTACATAATCCAAGTGCCCGCTAGGGAACCTACATAGTCCAAGTGCCCGCTAGGCAACCTACATAGTCCAAGTGCCCGTTAGTTAACCTAGATAGTCAAAGTGCCTGCTAGGTAACCTAGATAGTCCAAGTGCCCGCTAGGTAACCTACATAGTCCAAGTTCCCGCTTGGTAACCTAAATAGTCCAAATGCCCGCTAGGGAAACTACATAGTCCAAGTGCCCGCTAGTTAACCTAGATAGTCCAAGTGCCTGCTAGTAAACCTACATAATCCATGGGCCCGCTAACTAACCTACATAGTGCAAGGGCCCGCTTGTTAACCTACATAGTACAAGGGCCCGCTAGTTGGCCTAGATAGTCCAAATGTCTGCTAGTTAACCTAGATATTCAAAGTGCCCGCTAGTTAACCTAAGTAGTACAAATATCCAATAGGGATCTTACATAATCCAAGTGCCCGCTAGGTAACCTACATAGTCCAAGTGCCCATTCGTTAACCTAGATAGTCAAAGTGCCCGCTAGGGAACCTACATAGTCCAAGTGCCCGCTAGGCAACCTACATAGTCCAAGGGCCCGTTAGTTAACCTAGATAGTCCAAGTGCCCGTTAGTTAACCTAGATAGTCAAAGTGCCTGCTAGGTAACCTACATAGTCCAAGTTCCCGCTTGGTAACCTAAATAGTCCAAATGCCCGCTAGGGAAACTACATAGTCCAAGTACCCGCTAGTTAACCTAGATAGTCCAAGTGCCTGCTAGTAAACCTACATAATCCATGGACCCGCTAGTTAACCTACATAGTGGAAGGGCCGCTTGTTAAACTACAAAGTCCAAGGTCCGCTAGTTAACCTAGATAGTCCACGTGCCCGCTAGTTAACCTACATAGTACAAGGGCCCACTAGTTGGCCTCGATAGTCTAAGTGCCTGCTAGTTAACCTAGATAGTCAAAGTGGCCGCTAGTTAACCTAGATAGTCCTAGTGCCCGTTAGTTAACCAAGATAGTCCAAGTGCCCGTTCGTTAACCTAGATAATCAAAGTGCCCGCTAGGTAACCTAGACAGTCCAAGTGCCCGCTAGGTTACCTACATAGTCCAAGTGCCGGTTCTTTAACCTAGATAGTCCAAGTGCCCGCTAGGTTACCTAGACAGTCCAAGTGCCCGCTAGTTAACCTACATAGTCCAAGTGCACGATAGGGAACCTACATAATCCAAGTGCCCGATAGGGAACCTACATAATCCAAGTGCCCGCTAGGCAACCTACATAGTCCAACTGCCCGCTAGGCAACCTACATAGTCCAAGTGCCCGTTAGTTAACTTAGATAGTCAAAGTGCCTGCTAGGTAACCTAGATAGTCCAAGTGCCCGCTAGGTAACCTACATAGTCCAAGTTCCCGATGGTAACCTAAATAGTCCAAATGCCCGCAAGGAAAACTACATAGTCCAAGTGCCCGCTAGTTAACCTAGATAGTCCAAGTGCCTGCTAGTAAACCTACATAATCCATGGGCCCGCTAGTTAACCTACATAGTGCAAGGGCCCGCTAGTTAACCTAGATCATGCAAGTGTCCACTAGTTAACCTACATAGTCCACGTGCCCGCTAGGTAACCTAGATAGTCCAAGTGCCCTCTAGGGATCCTTCATAATCCAAGTGCCTGCTAGGTAACCTAGATAGTCCAAGTGCCTGCTAGGTAACCTAGAGTCCAAGTGCTCGCTAGTTAACCTACATAGTCCAAGTGCCCGCTATGTAACCTAGATAGTCAAAGGGCCCGTTAGGTAACCTAGATAGTCCAAGTGTCTCCTAGGTAACTTACATTGTCCAAGTTCCCACTAGGTGACCTACATACTCAAAGTGCCCGTTACCTAAACTAGATAGTCCAAATGCCAGGTAAGCAACCTACATAGTCCAAGTGCCCGTTCGTTAACCTAGAAGTCCAAGTGCCCGCTAGGTAACCTAGACACTCCAAGTGCCTGCTAGGTTACCTGCATATTCCAAGTGCCTGTTCGTTAACTTAGATAGTCCAAGTGCCCACTAGGTAACCTACATAAGCCAAGTGCCCGCTAGGGATCCTTCATAATCCAAGTGCCTGCTAGGTAACCTAGATAGTCCAAGTGCCCGCTGGTTAACCTAGATAGTCCTAGTGCCCGTTAGTTAACCTAGATAGTCCAAGTGCGCGCTAGGGTATGTACATGGTTCAAGTTCCGCTAGGTAACCTAGATAGTCCAAGTGCCCGCTAGTTAACCTACATAGTACAAGAGCCCGCTAGTTGACCTAGATAGTCCAAGTGCCCGCTAGTTAACCTAGATAGTCAAATTGCCCGCTAGTTAACCTAAGTAGTACTAATGTCCCATAGGGATCCTACATAGTTCAAGACCCGCTAGGTAACCTACATAGTCCAAGTGCCCGATAGGGAACCTACATAATCCAAGTGCCCGATAGGGAACCTACATAATCCAAGTGCCCGCTAGGGAACCTACATAGTCCAAGTGCCCGCTAGGCAGCCTACATAGTCCAAGTGCCCGTTAGTTAACCTAGATAGTCAAAGTGCCTGCTAGGTAACCTAGATAGTCCAAGTGCCCGCTAGGTAACCTACATAGTCCAAGTTCCCGTTTGGTAACCTAAACAGTCCAAATGCCCGCTAGGGAAACTACATAGTCCAATTGCCCGCTAGTTAACCTAGATAGTCCAAGTGCCTGCTAGTAAACCTACATAATCCATGGGCCCGCTAGTTAACCTAGATCGTGCAAGTGTCCGCTAGTTAAACTACATAGTCCAAGTGCCCGAGAGGTAACCTAGATAGTCCAAGTTCCCGTTAGGGATCCTTCTTAATCCAAATGACTGCTAGGTAACCTAGATAGTCCAAGTGCCCGCTAGTTGACCTAGATAGTCCTAGTGCCCGTTAGTTAACCTAGATAGTCCAAGTGCCCACTAGGGGACGTACATAGTCCAAGTGCCCGCTAGGTAACCTAGATAGTCCAAGTGTGCACAAGGGTATGTACATAGTCCGAGTGCCTGGTAGGAAACCTAGATAGTCCAAGTGCCCGCTAGTTAACCTACATAGTCCAAGGGCCCGCTAGTTAAGCTACATAGTCCAAGGTCCGCTAGTTAACCTAGATAGTCCACGTGCCCGCTAGTTAACCTACATAATACAAGGGCCCGCTAGTTGGCCTAGATAGTCCAAGTGCCTGCTAGGAAACCTAGATAGTCCAAGTGCCCGCTAGTTAACCTACATAGTCCAAGGGCACGCTAGGTAACCTACATAGTCCAAGTTCCCGATGGTAACCTAAATAGTCAAATGCCCGCTAGGAAAACTACATAGTCCAAGTGCCTGCTAGTTAACTTAGATAGTCCAAGTTCCTGCTATTAAACCTGCATAATCCAAGGGCCCGCTAGTTAACCTACAGAGGGCAAGGGCCGCTAGTTAAACTAGATCGTGCAAGTGTCCGCTAGTTAACCTACATAGTCCACGTGCCTGCTAGGTAACCTAGAAAGTCCAAGTGCCCGCTAGGGATCCTTCATAATCCAAGTGCTCACTAGTTAACCTACATAGTCCAAGTGCCCGCTATGTAACCTAGATAGTCAAAGTGCCCGTTAGGTAACCTAGATAGTCCAAGTGCCCGGTAGGTAACTTACATTGTCCAAGTTCTAGCTAGGTAACCTAGATAGTCCAAGTGCCCGTTACCTAACCTATATAGTCCAAGTTCCCCCTAAGCAACCTACATAGTCCAAGTGCCCGTTCGTTAACCTAGAAGTCCACGTGCCCGCTAGGTAACCTAGACAGTCCAAGTGCCCGCTAGGTTGCCTGCATATTCCAATTGCCCATTCGTTAACTTAGATCGTGCAAGTGCCCACTAGGTAAACTACATAGTCCATGTGCCCGCTAGGTAACCTATATAGTCCAAGTGCCCGCTAGGTCACCTAGATAATCCAAGGGTCCGCTAGTTTAGCTACAAAATCCAAGGGCTCACTTGTTAACTTTGATAGTCCAAATGCCCGCTAGTTAACGTAGATCGTCCAAGTGCCCGCTAGTTAAACTAGATTGTCCAAGTGCCCGCTAGGGATCCTTCATAATCCAAGTGCCTGCTAGGTAACCTAGATAGTCCAAGTGGCCGCTAGTTAACCTAGATAGTCCTAGTGCCCGTTAGTTAACCTAGATAGTCCAATTGCTCACTAGGGGACGTACATAGTCCAAGTACCCGCGAGGTAACCTAGATAGTCCAAGTGCTCGCTAAGGTATGTACATAGTCCAAGTGCCTGCTAGGAAACCTAGATAGTCCAAGTGCCCGCTAGTTAACCTACATAGTCCAAGGTCCGCTAGTTGACCTAGATAGTCAAAATGCCCACTAGTTAACCTAAGTATTACAAATGTCCGATAGGGATCTTACATAGTCCAAGTGCCCGCTAGGTAACCTACATAGTCCAAGTGCCCATTCGTTAACCTAGATAGTCAAAGTGCCCGCTAGGTAACCTAGACAATCCAAGTGCCCGCTAGGTTACCTACATAGTCCAAGTGCCCGTTCTTTAACCTAGATAGTCCAATTGCCCGCTAGGTTACCTAGACAGTTCAAGTGCCCGCTAGTTAACCTACATAGTCCAAGTGCCCGATAGGGAACCTACGTAATCCAAGTGCCCGATAGGGAACCTACATAATCCAAGTGCCCGCTAGGGAACCTACATAGTCCAAGTGCCCGCTAGGCAACCTGCATAGTCCAAGTGCCCGTTAGTTAACCTAGATAGTCAAAGTGCCTGCTAGGTAACCTAGATAGTACAAGTGCCCTCTAGGTATCCTTCATAATCCAAGTGGCTGCTAAGTAACCTAGATAGTCCAAGTGCCTGCTAGGTAACCTAGAGTCCAAGTGCTCGCTAGTTAACCTACATAGTCCAAGTGCCCGCTATGTAACCTAGATAGTCAAAGTGCCCGTTAGGTAACCTAGATAGTCCAAGTGTCTCCTAGGTAACTTACATTGTCCAAGTTCCCACTAGGTGACCTACATACTCAAAGTGCCCGTTACCTAACCTAGATAGTCTAAATGCCAGGTAAGCAACCTACATAGTCCAAGTGCCCGTTCGTTAACCTAGAAGTCCAAGTGCCCTCTAGGTAACCTAGACACTCCAAGTGCCCGCTAGGTTACCTGCATATTCCAAGTGCCCGTTCGTTAACTTAGATAGTCCAAGTGCCCACTAGGTAACCTACATAGTCCAAGTGCCCGCTAGGGATCCTTCATAATCCAAGTGCCTGCTAGGTAACCTAGATAGTCCAAGTGCCCGCTGGTTAACCTAGATAGTCCGAGTGCCCGTTAGTTAACCTAGATAGTCCAAGTGCGCGCTAGGGTATGTACATGGTTCAAGTTCCGCTAGTTAACCTAGATAGTCCAAGTGCCCGCTAGTTTACCTACATAGTACAAGAGCCCGCTAGTTGACCTAGATAGTCCAAGTGCCCGCTAGTTAACCTAGATAGTCAAATTGCTCGCTAGTTATCCTAAGTAGTACTAATGTCTGATAGGGATCCTACATAGTTCAAGTGCCCGCTAGGTAATCTACATAGTCCAAGTGCCCGATAGGGAACCTACATAGTCCAAGTGCCCGCTAGGCAGCCTACATAGTCCAAGTGCCCGTTAGTTAACCTAGATAGTCAAAGTGCCTGCTAGGTAACCTAGATAGTCCAAGTGCCCGCTAGGTAACCTACATAGTCCAAGTTCCCGTTTGGTAACCTAAACACTCCAAATGCCCGCTAGGGAAACTACATAGTCCAAGTGCCCGCTAGTTAACCTAGATAGTCCAATGCCTGCTAGTAAACCTACATAATCCATGGGCCCGCTAGTTAACCTAGATCGTGCAAGTGTCCGCTAGTTAAACTACATAGTCCAAGTGCCCGATAGGTAACCTAGATAGTCCATGTGCCCGTTAGGGATCCTTCTTAATCCAAATGACTGCTAGGTAACCTAGATAGTCCAAGTGCCCGCTAGTTGACCTAGATAGTCCTAGTGCCCGTTAGTTAACCTAGATAGTCCAAGTGCCCACTAGGGGACATACATAGTCCAAGTGCCCGCTAGGTAACCTAGATAGTCCAAGTGTGCACTAGGGTATGTACATAGTCCGAGTGCCTGGTAGGAAACCTAGATAGTCCAAGTGCCCGCTAGTTAACCTACATAGTCCAAGGGCCCGCTAGTTAAGCTACATAGTCCAAGGTCCGCTAGTTAACCTAGATAGTCCACGTGCCCGCTAGTTAACCTACATAGTACAAGGGCCCGCTAGTTGGCCTAGATAGTCCAAGTGCCTGCTAGTTAACCTAGATAGTCAAAGTGCCCACTAGTTAACCTACGTAGTACAAATGTCCGATAGGGATCCTACATAGTCCAATTGCCCGCTAGGTAACCTACATATTCCAAGTGCCCGTTCGTTAACCTAGATAGTCCAAGTGTGCGCTAGGGTATGTACATAGTCCAAGTGCCTGCTAGGAAACCGAGATAGTCCAAGTGCCCGCTAGTTAACCTACATAGTCCAAGGGCATGCTAGGTAACCTACATAGTCTAAGGTCCGATAGATAACCTAGATAGTCCAAGTGCCCGCTATATAACCTACATAGTACAAGGTCCCGCTAGTTGACCTAGATAGTCCAAGTGCCTGCTAGGAAACCTAGATAGTCCAAGTGCCCGCTAGTTAACCTACATAGTCCAAGGGCACGCTAGGTAACCTACATAGTCCAAGTTCCCGATGGTAACCTAAATAGTCAAATGCCCGCTAGGGAAACTACATAGTCCAAGTGCCTGCTAGTTAACTTATATAGTCCAAGTTCCTGCTATTAAACCTGCATAATCCAAGGGCCCGCTAGTTAACCTACAGAGGGCAAGGGCCGCTAGTTAAACTAGATCGTGCAAGTGTCCGCTAGTTAACCTACATAGTCCACGTGCCTGCTAGGTAACCTAGAAAGTCCAAGTGCCCGCTAGGGATCCTTCATAATCCACGTGCTCGCTAGTTAACCTACATAGTCCAAGTGCCCGCTATGTAACCTAGATAGTCAAAGTGCCCGTTAGGTAACCTAGATAGTCCAAGTGCCCGGTAGGTAACTTACATTGTCCAAGTTCTAGCTAGGTAACCTAGATAGTCCAAGTGCCCGTTACCTAACCTATATAGTCCAAGTGCCCGCTAAGCAACCTACATAGTCCAAGTGCCCGTTCGTTAACCTAGAAGTCCACGTGCCCGCTAGGTAGCCTAGACAGTCCAAGTGCCCGCTAGGTTGCCTGCATATTCCAATTGCCCATTCGTTAACTTAGATCGTGCAAGTGCCCACTAGGTAAACTACAAAGTCCATGTGCCCGCTAGGTAACCTATATAGTCCAAGTGCCCGCTAGGTCACCTAGATAATCCAAGGGCCCGCTAGTTTAGCTACAAAATCCAAGGGCTCACTTGTTAACTTTGATAGTCCAAATGCCCGCTAGTTAACGTAGATCGTCCAAGTGCCCGCTAGTTAAACTAGATTGTCCAAGTGCCCGCTAGGGATCCTTCATAAGCCAAGTGCCTGCTAGGTAACCTAGATAGTCCAAGTGGCCGCTAGTTAACCTAGTAGTCCTAGTGCCCGTTAGTTAACCTAGATAGTCCAATTGCTCACTAGGGGACGTACATAGTCCAAGTACCCGCGAGGTAACCTAGATAGTCCAATTGCTCGCTAAGGTATGTACATAGTCCAAGTGCCTGCTAGGAAACCTAGATAGTCCAAGTGCCCGCTAGTTAACCTACATAGTCCAAGGTCCGCTAGTTGACCTAGATAGTCAAAATGCCCGCTAGTTAACCTAAGTATTACAAATGTCCGATAGGGATCTTACATAGTCCAAGTGCCCGCTAGGTAACCTACATAGTCCAAGTGCCCATTCGTTAACCTAGATAGTCAAAGTGCCCGCTAGGTAACCTAGACAATCCAAGTGCCCGCTAGGTTACCTACATAGTCCAAGTGCCCGTTCTTTAACCTAGATAGTCCAATTGCCCGCTAGGTTACCTAGACAGTTCAAGTGCCCGCTAGTTAACCTACATAGTCCAAGTGCCCGATAGGGAACCTACGTAATCCAAGTGCCCGATAGGGAACCTACATCATCCAAGTGCCCGCTAGGGAACCTACATAGTCCAAGTGCCCGCTAGGCAACCTGCATAGTCCAAGTGCCCGTTAGTTAACCTAGATAGTCAAAGTGCCTGCTAGGTAACCTAGATAGTACAAGTGCCCGCTAGGTAACCTACATAGTCCAAGTTCCTGCTTGGTAACCTAAATAGTCCAAATGCCCGCTAGGGAAACTACATAGTCCATGTGCCCGCTAGTTAACCTAGATAGTCCAAGTGCCTGGAGTAAACCTACATAATCCATGGGCCCGCTAGCTAACATACATAGTGCAAGGGCCCGCTTGTTAACCTACATAGTACAAGGGCCCGCTAGTTGGCCTAGATAGTCCAAGTGTCTGCTAGTTAACCTAGATATTCAAAGTGCCCGCTAGTTAACCTAAGTAGTACAAATGTCCGATTGGGATCTTACATAGTCCAAGTGCCCGCTAGGTAACCTACATAGTCCAAGTGCCCGCTAGTTAACCTAGATAGTCCAAGTGCCTGCTAGTAAACCTACATAATCCATGGGCCCGCTAGTTAACCTACATAGTGCAAGGGCCCGCTAGTTAACCTAGATCGTGCAAGTGTCCACTAGTTAACCTACATAGTCCACGTGCCCGCTAGGTAACCTAGATAGTCCAAGTGCCCGCTAGGGATCCTTCATTATCCAAGTGCCTGCTAGGTAACCTAGATAGTCCAAGTGCCCGCTAGTTAACCTAGATAGTCCTAGTGCCTGTTAGTTAACCTAGATAGTCCAAGTGCCCACTAGGGGACTTACATAGTCCAAGTGCCCACTAGTTAACCTACATAATCCAAGGTCCGCTAGTTAACCTACATAGTCCAAGTGCCCATTCGTTAACCTAGATAGTCAAAGTGCCCGCTAGGTAACCTAGACAATCCAAGTGCCCGCTAGGTTACCTACATAGTCCAAGTGCCCCTTCTTTAACCTAGATAGTCCAATTGCCCGCTAGGTTACCTAGACAGTTCAAGTGCCCGCTAGTTAAACTACATAGTCCAAGTGCCCGATAGGGAACCTACGTAATCCAATTGCCCGATAGGGAACCTATGTAATCCAAGTGCCCGCTAGGGAACCTACGTAGTCCAAGTGCCCGCTAGGCAACCTACATAGTCCAAGTGCCTGTTAGTTAACCTAGATAGTCAAAGTGCCTGATAGGTAAGCTAGATAGTCAAAGTGCCCGCTTGGTAACCTACTTAGTCCAAGTTCCCGCTTGGTAAACTAAATAGTCCAAATGCCCGCCAAGGAAACTACATAGTCCAAGTGCCCGCTAGTTAACCTAGATAGTCCAAGTGCCTGCTAGTAAACCTACATAATCCATGGGCCCGCTAGCTAACCTACATAGTGCAAGGGCCCGCTTGTTAACCTACATAGTACAAGGGCCCGCTAGTTGGCCTAGATAGTCCAAGTGTCTGCTAGTTAACCTAGATATTCAAATTGCCCGCTGGTTAACCTAAGTAGTACAAATGTCCGATAGGGATCTTACATAGTCCAAGTGCCCCTTCGTTAACCTAGATAGTCAAAGTGCCCGCTAGGGAACCTACATAGTCTAAGTGCCCGCTAGGCAACCTACATAGTCCAAGGGCCCGTTAGTTAACCTAGATAGTCCAAGTGCCCGTTAGTTAACCTAGATAGTCAAAGTGCCTGCTAGGTAACCTACATAGTCCAAGTTCCCGCTTGGTAACCTAAATAGTCCAAATGCCCGCTACGGAAACTACATAGTCCAAGTGCCCGCTAGTTAACCTAGATAGTCCAAGTGCCTGCTAGTAAACCAACATAATCCATGGGCCCGCTAGTTAACCTACATAGTGCAAGGGCCCGCTTGTTAAACTACATAGTCCATGGTACGCTAGTTAACCTAGAATGTCCACGTGCCCGCTAGTTAACCTACATAGAACAAGGGCCCACTAGTTGGCCTAGATAATCTAAGTGCCTGCTAGTTAACCTAGATAGTCAAAGTGCCCGCTAGTTAACCTAAATAGCACAAATGTCCGCTAGATACCCTAGATAGTCCAAGTGCCCGCTATATAACCTACGTAGTAAAAGGTCCCGCTAGTTGACCTAGATAGTCCAAGTGCCTGCTAGGAAACCTAGATAGTCCAAGTGCCCGCTAGTTAACCTACATAGACCAAGTGCCCGCTAGTTAACCTAGATAATCCAAGTGCCCGCTAGTTAACCTACATAGTCCAAGGGCCCTCTAGTTAACCTAGATAGTCCAAGTGCCCGCTAGGGGACGTACACAGTTCAAGTGCCCGCTAGGTAACCTAGACCGTCCAAGTGCCCGGTAAGTTACCTACATAGTCCAAGTGCCCGTTCTTTAACCTAGATAGTCCAAGTGCCCGCTAGGTTAACTAGACAGTCCAAGTGCCCGCTAGTTAAACTACATAGTCCAAGTGCCCGATAGGGAACATACATAATAGAAGTGCCCGATAGGGAACCTACATAATCCAATTGCCCGCTAGGCAACCTACATAGACCAAGTGCCCGCTAGGCAACCTACATAGTCCAAGTTCCCGCTTGGTAACCTAAATGGTCCAAATGCCCGCTAGGGAAACTACATAGTCCAAGTGCCTGCTTGTTATCCTAGATAGTCCAAGTGCCTGCTAGTAAACCTACATAATCCATGGGCCCGCTAGTTAACCTACATAGTGCAAGGGCCCGCTAGATAACCTAGATCGTGCAGGTGTTCGCTAGTTAACCTAAATAGTCCACGTGCCCGCTAGGTAACCTAGATAGTCCAAGTGCCCGCTGGGGATCCTTCATAATCCAAGTACCTGCTAGGTAACCTAGATAGTCCAAGTGCCCACTAGTTAACCTAGATAGTCCTAGTGCCCGTTAGTTAAACTAGATAGTCCAAGTGCCCACTAGGGGACTTCCATAGTCCAAGTGCCCTCTAGTTAACCTACATAGTCCAAGGTCCGCTAGTTAACCTAGATAGTCCAAGTGCTCGCTAGGTAACTTACATAGTCCAAGTGCCAGTAGGTAACCTAGATAATCCAAGTGCCCGTTCTTTAACATAGATAGTCCAATTGCCCGCTAGGTAACCTAGACAGTCCAAGTACCCGATAGGGAACCTACATAGTCCAAGACCCCGCTAGGGAACCTACATAGTCCAAGTGCTCGCTAGGCAACCAACATAGTCCAAGTTCCCGTTAGTTAACGTAGATAGTCAACGGGCCTGCTAGGTAACCTAAATTGTCCAAGTGCCCGCTAGGGAACCTACATAGTCAAAGTGCCCGCTAGGTAACCTAGATAGTCAAATTGCCCGTTAGCTAACCTAGATAGTCGTAGTCTCCGCTAGTTAACCTACATATTCCAAGTGCCCGTTCGTTAACCTAGATAGGCCAAGTGCCCGCTAGGTAACCTAGACAGTCGAAGTGCCCGCTAGTTTACCTACATAGTCCAAGTGCACGTTTGTTAATCTAGATAGTCTAAGTGCCCGCTGGTAACCTACATAGTCCAAGGGCCCCCTAGGTAACCTTGATAGTCCACGTGCCTTCTGGTTAACCTACATAGTCCACGTGCCCGCTAGGTAACCTACATAGTCCAAGTGCCCACTAGGTAACCTAAGTAATCCAAATGCCCGCTAGGGAAACTACATAGTCCAAGTGCCCGCTAGTTAACCTAGATAGTCCAAGGGCCCGCTAGTAAACCTAGATAGTCCAAGTGCCCGCTAGTTAACCTAGATCGTCCAAGTGCCCGCTAGTTAACCTAGATAATCCAAGTGCCTGCTTGTTAACCTACATAGTCCAATGCCCGATAGGGAACCTACGTAGTCCAAGTGCCCGCTGAGGAACCTACATAGTCCAAGTGCCCGATAGGGTACCTATATATTCCAAGTGCCCGTTAGGGAACCTAGATAGTCCAAGAGCCCATAGGGAACCTATATAGTCCAAGTGCCCGCTAGGGAACCTACATAGTCAAAGTGCCCGCTAGGGAACCTTCATTGTGCAAGTGTCCGCTAGTTAACCTAGATAGCCCAAGTGCCCGCTAGTTAACCTACATTGTCCAAGGTCAGCTAGTTAACCTAGATAGTCCAAGTGCCCGCTAGTTAACCTACATAGTCCAAGGTCAGCTAGTTAACCTAGATAGTCCAAGTGCCCACTAGTTAACCTACATAGTCCAAGAACCCACTAGTTAACCTAGATAGTCAAAGTTCCCGCTAGTTAAGCTACATAGTGCAAGGGCCCGCTAGTTAACCTAGATATTCCAAGTGCCCGCTAGTTAACCTAGATCGTCCCAGTGTCCGCTAGTTAACCTATATAGTCCAAGTTCCCGTTAGGGAACCTAGATAGTACAAGTGCCCGCAAGGTAACATACATAGTCCAAGTGCCCGCTAGGTAACCTACATAGTCCAAGTGCCCTTTCGTTAACCTAGATAGTCCAAGTGCCTGCTAGGTAAACTAGACTGTCCAATTGTCCGCTAGGTTACATACATAGTCCAAGTGCACGTTCGTTAACCTAGATAGTCCAAGTGCCCGCTAGGTAACCTACATAGTCCAAGTTCCCGCTAGGTAACCTAGATAGTCCAATGCCCGTTACCTAACCTAGATAGTCCAATTGCCCGATTTGCAACATACATAGTCTAAGTGCCCGTTCGTTAACCTAGAAGTCCAAGGCCCCGCTAGGTAAACTAGACTGTCCAAGTTCACGCTAGGTTACCTACATAGTCCAAATGCCCGTTCGGTAACCTAGATAGTCCAAGTGCCCGCTAGTTAACCTACATAGTCCAAGTGCCCGCTAGATAACCTAGATAGTCCAAGTGCCCGCTAGGTAACTTACATAGTCCAAGTGCCCGCTTGGTAAACTAGATAGTCCAAGTGCCCGTTCGTTAACCTAGATAGTCCAATTGCCCGCTAGGTAACCTAGACTATCCAAGAGTCCGCTAAGTTACCTACATAGTCCAAGTGCCCGTTCGTTAACCTAGATAGTCCAAGTGCCCGCTAGGTAACCTAGACTGTCCAAGTGCCCACTAGGTTACCTACATAGTCCAAGTGCCCGTTCTTTAACCTAGATAGTCCAAGTGCCCGCTAGGAAACCTACATAGTCCTAGTGCCCGCTAGGTAACCTAGATAGTCCAAGTGCCCGCTAGCTAACCTAGAGTCCAATTGCTCGCTAGTTAACCTACATAGTCCAGTGCCCGCTATGTAACCTAGATAGTCAAAGTGCCTGTTAGGTAAGCTAGATAGTCCAAGTGCCCGCTAGGTAACTTACATTGTCCAAGTGCCCGTTCGTTAACCTAGAAGTCCAAGTGCCCATAGGTAACCTAGACACTCCAAGTGCTCGCTTGGTTACCTGCATATTCCAAGTGCCCGTTTGTTAACTTAGATAGTCCAAGTGCCCACTAGGTAACCTACATAATCCAAGTGCCCGCTAGGGATCCTTCATAATCCAAGTGCCTGCTAGGTAACCTAGATAATCTAAGGGCCTGCTAGTTAACCTACAAAATCAAAGGGCTCACTTGTTAACTTTGATAGTCCAAGTGCCCGCTAGTTAACCTGGATCGTCCAAGTGCCCGCTAGTTAAACTAGATTGTTCAAGTGCTCGCTAGGGATCCTTCATAATCCAAGTGTCTCCTAGGTAACCTACATAGTATAAGTGGTTGCTAGTTAACCTAGATAGTCCTAGTGCCCGTTAGTTAACCTTGATAGTCCAATTGCCCACCAGGGGACGTACATAGTCCAAGTGCCCGCTAGGTAACCTAGATAGTCCAAATGCTCGCTAGGGTATGTACATAGTCCAAGTGCCTGCTAGGAAACCTAGATAGTCCAAGTGCCCGAAGGTAACCTACATAGTCCAAGAGCCCGCTAGTTAACCTACATAGTCCAAGGTCCGCTAGTTAACCTAGATAGTCCAAGTGCCCGCTAGTTAACCTACATAGTACAAGGGCCCGCTAGTTGGCCTATATAGTCCAAGTGCCTGCTAGTTAACCTAGATAGTCAAAGTGCCCGCTAGTTAACCTAAGTAGTACAAATGTCCGATAGGGATCCTACATAGTCCAAGTGCCTGCTTGGTAACCTACATAGTCCAAGTGCCCGTTCGTTAACCTAGATAATCAAAGTGCCCGCTAGGTAACCTAGATAGTCCAAGTGCCCGCTAGGTTACCTACATAGTCCAAGTGCCCGATAGGGAACCTACATAATCCAAGTGCCCGATAGGGAACCTACATAATCCAAGTGCCCGCTAGGCAACCTACATACTCCAAGTGCCCGCTAGGCAACCTACATAGTCCAAGTGCCCGTTAGTTAACCTAGATAGTCAAACTGCCTACTAGATAACCTAGATAGTCCAAGTGCCCGCTAGGTAACCTACATAGTCCAAGTTCCCGATGGTAACCTAAATAGTCCAAATGCCCGCTAGGGAAACTACATAGTCCAAGTGCCCGCTAGTTAACCTAGATAGTCCAAGGCCTGCTAGTAAACCTACATAATCCATGGGCCCGCTAGTTAACCTACATAGTGCAAGGGCCTGCTAGTTAACCTAGATCCTGCAAGTGTCCGCTAGTTAACCTACATAGTCCATGTGACCGCTAGGTAACCTAGATAGTCCAAGTGCCCGCAAGGGATCCTTCATAATCCAAGTGCCTGCTAGGTAACCTAGATAGTCCAAGTGCCCGCTAGTTAACCTAGATAGTCCTAGTGCCCGTTAGTTAACCTAGATAGTCAAAGTGCCCACTAGGGGACTTACATAGTCCAAGTGCCCACTAGTTAATCTACATAGTCCAAGGTCCGCTAGTGAACCTAAGATAGTCCTCGTTCCCGCTAGGTAACTTATATAGTCCAAGTGCCGCTAGGTAACCTAGATAGTCCAAGTGCCCGTTCGTTAACCTAGATAGTCCAAGTGCCCGCTAGGTAACCTAGACTGTCCAAGTGCCCGCTAGGTTGCCTACATATTCCAGGTGCCCGTTCGTTAACCTAGATAGTCCAAGTGCCCGCTAGGAAACCTACATAGTCCAAAGGCCCGCTAGGTAACCTAGATAGTCCAAGTGCCTGCTAGGTAACCTAGAGTCCAAGTGCTCGCTAGTAAACCTACATAGTCCAAGGGATCAATTGTTAACTTTGATAGTCCAAGTGCCCGCTAGTTAACCTAGATTGTCCAAGTGCCCGCTAGGTAACTTACGTTGTCCAAGTTCCCACTAGGTAACCTAGATACTCAAACTGCCCATTACCTAACCTAGATAGTCCAAATGCCCGTTAAGCAACCTACATAGTCCAAGTGCCCGTTCGTTAACCTAGAAGTCCAAGTGCCTGCTAGGTAACTTAGATAGTCCAAGTGCCCGCTAGGTAACCTACATAGTCCAAGTTCCCGATGGTAACCTAAATAGTCCAAATGCCCGCTAGGCAAACTACATAGTCCAAGTGCCCTCTAGGTAACCTATATAGTCCTACTGCCTGCTAGTTAACCTAGATTGTCCAAGTGCCCGCTAGGGATCCTTCATAATCCAAGTGCCTGCTAGGTAACCTAGACAGTCCAAGTGCCCGCTAGGTTACCTACATAGTCCAAGTGCCTGTTCGTTAACCTAGATAGTCCAAGTGCCCGCTAGGTAACCTAGACTGTCCAAGTGCCCGCTAGGTTACCTACATATTCGAAGTGCCCGTTCGTTAACCTAGATAGTCCAAGTGCCCGCTAGGAAACCTACATAGTCCAAAGGCCCGCTAGGTAACCTAGATAGTCAAAGTGCCTGCTAGGTAACCTAGAGTCCAAGTGCTCGCTAGTTTACCTACATAGTCCAAGTGCCCGCTATGTAACCTAGATAGTCAAAGTGCCTGTTAGGTAACCTAGATAGGCCAAGTGCCCGCTAGGTAACTTACATTGTCCAAGTGCCCGTTCGTTAACCTAGAAGTCCAAGTGCCCACTAGGTAACCTAGACACTCCAAGTGTCCGGTAGGTTACCTGCATATTCCAAGTGCCCGTTCGTTAATTTACATAGTGCAAGTGCCCACTGGGTAACCTACATAGTCCAAGTTCCCGCTAGGTAACCTATATAGTCCAAGTGCCCGCTAGGTAACCTAGATAGTCCAAGGGCCTGCTAGTTAACCTACATAGTCCAAGGACTCACTTGTTAACTTTGATAGTCCAAGTGCCCGCTAGTTAACCTAGATTGTCCAAGTGCCCGGTAGTTAACCTAGATTGTCCAAGTGCCCGCTAGGGATCCTTCATAATCCAAGTGCCTGCTAGGTAACCTAGATAGTCCAAGTGCCCGCTAGTTAACCTAGATAGTCCTAGTGCCCATTAGTTAACCTAGATAGTCCTAGTGCGCGCTAGGGTATGTACATAGTCCAAGTTCCTGCTAGGAAAACTAGATAGTCCAAGTGCCCGCTAGTTAACCTACATAGTCCAAGGGCACGCTAGGTAACCTACATAGTCCAAGGTCCGCTAGATAACCTTTGATAGTCCAAGTGCCCGCTATATAACCTACATAGTACATGGTCCTGCTAGTTGACCTAGATAGTCCAGGTGCCTGCTAGGAAACCTAGATAGTCCAAGTGCCCGCTAGTTAACCTACATAGTCCAAGGGCACGCTAGGTAACCTACATAGTCCAAGGTCCGCTAGATAACTTTGATAGTCCAAGTGCCCGCTATATAACCTACATAGTCCATGTGCCCGCTAGGTAACCTACATAGTCCAAGTGCCCGTTCATTAACCTAGATAGTCAAAGTGCCCGCTAGGTAACCTAGACAGTCCAAGTGCCCGCTAAGTTACCTACATAGTCCAAGTGCCCATTCGTTAACCTAGATAGTCAAAGTGCCCGCTAAGTAACCTAGACAGTCCAAGTGCCGGCTAGGTTACCTACATAGTCCAAGTGCCCGTTCGTTAACCTAGATAGTCCAAGTGCCCGCTAGGTTACCTAGACAGTCCAAGTGCCCGCTAGTTAACCTACATAGTCCAAGTGCCCGATAGGGAACCTACATAATCCAAGTGCCCGATAGGGAACCTACATAGTCCAAGTGCCCGCTAGGCAACCTACATAGTCCAAGTGCCCGTTAGTTAACCTAGATAGTCAAAGTGCCTGCTAGGTACCCTACATAGTCCAAGTTCCCGCTTGGTAACCTAATTAGTCCAAATGCCCGCTAGGGAAACTACATAGTCCAAGTGTCTGGTAGTAAACCTACATAATCCATGGGCCCGCTATTTAACCTACATAGAGCAAGGGCCCGCTAGTTAACCTAGATTGTGCAAGTGTCTGGTAGTTAACCTACATAGTCCAAATGCCCGCTAGGTAACCTAGATAGTCCTAGTGCCTATTAGTTAACCTAGATAGTCCAAGTGCCCGCTAGGTAACCTAGATAGTCCAAGTGCGCGCTTGTTAACCTACATAGTCCACGGGCCCGCTAGTTAACCTACATAGCCCAAGGTCCATTAGTTAACCTAGATTGTCCAAGTGCCCGCTAGTTAACCTACATAGTACAAGGGCCCGCTAGTTGACCTACATAGTACAAGTGCCCGCTAGTTAACCTAGATAGTCAAAGTGCCCGCTAGTTAACCTAAGTAGTACAAATGTCCGATTGGGATCCTACATAGTCCAAGTGCCCGCTAGTTAACCTACATAGTCCAAGTCCCCGCTAGGTAACTTAGACTGTCCAAGTGACCATTAGGTTACCTACATAGTCCAAGTGCCCGCTAGGTAACGTAGATAGCCCCAGTGCCCGCTAGGGAACGTACATAGTCCAAGTGCCCGTTAGTTAACCTAGATAGTCAAAGTGCCGGCTAGGTAACCTAAATAGTCCAAGTGCCCGCTACGGAACCTACATAGTCCAAGTGCCCGCTGGGTAACCTAGATAGTCCAATTGCCCGTTAGCTAACCTACATAGTGGAAGTGTCCGCTTGTTGACCTACATAGTCCAAGTGCCCGTTCGTTAACCTTGATAGGCCAAGTGCCCGCTAGGTAACCTAGACAGTCCAAGTGCCAGCTAGGTTACCTGCATAGTCCAAGTGCACGTTCGAAAACCTAGATAGTCCAAGTGCCCGCTGGTAACCTACATAGTCCACGGGCCCGCTAGATAACCTTGATAGTCCAAGTGCCTTCTAGTTAACCTACATAGTCCAAGTGCCCGCTAGGAAAACTAAAAAGTCCAAGTGCCCACTAGGTAACCTAAGTAATCCAAGTGCCCGCTAGTTAACCTAGATAGTCCAAGTGCCCGCTAGTTAACCTAGCTTGTCCAAGTGCCCGCTAGGTAACTTACGTTGTCCAAGTTCCCACTAGGTAACCTAGATACTCAATGTGCCCATTACCTAACCTAGATAGTCCAAATGCCCGTTAAGCAACCTACATAGTCCAAGTGCCCGTTCGTTAACCTAGAAGTCCAAGTGCCTGCTAGGTAACTTAGATAGTCCAAGTGCCCGCTAGGTAACCTACATAGTCCAAGTTCCCGATGGTAACCTAAATAGTCCAAATGCCCGCTAGGCAAACTACATAGTCCAAGTGCCCTCTAGGTAACCTATATAGTCCTACTGCCTGCTAGTTAACCTAGATTGTCCAAGTGCCCACTAGGGATCCTTCATAATCCAAGTGCCTGCTAGGTAACCTACACAGTCCAAGTGCCCGCTAGGTTACCTACATAGTCCAAGTGCCCGTTCGTTAACCTAGATAGTCCAAGTGCCCGCTAGGTAACCTAGATAGTCCTAGTGCCCATTAGTTAACCTAGATAGTCCTAGTGCGTGCTAGGGTATGTACATAGTCCAAGTGCCTGCTAGGAAAACTAGATAGTCCATGTGCCCGCTAGTTAACCTACATAGTCCAAGTGCCCGCTAGGTAACCTAGATAGTCCAAGTGCGCGCTTGTTAACCTACATAGTCCACGGGCCCGCTAGTTAACCTACATAGCCCAAGGTCCATTAGTTAACCTAGATTGTCCAAGTGCCCGCTAGTTAACCTACATAGTACAAGGGCCCGCTAGTTGACCTACATAGTCCAAGTGCCCGCTAGTTAACCTAGATAGTCAAAGTGCCCGCTAGTTAACCTAAGTAGTACAAATGTCCGATTGGGATCCTACATAATCCAAGTGCCCGCTAGTTAACCTACATAGTCCAAGTCCCCGCTAGGTAACTTAGACTGTCCAAGTCACCATTAGGTTACCTACATAGTCCAAGTGCCCGCTAGGTAACGTAGATAGCCCCAGTGCCCGCTAGGGAACGTACGTAGTCCAAGTGCCCGTTAGTTAACCTAGATAGTCAAAGTGCCGGCTAGGTAACCTAAATAGTCCAAGTGCCCGCTAGGGAACCTACATAGTCCAAGTGCCCGCTAGGTAACCTAGATAGTCCAATTGCCCTTTAGCTAACCTACATAGTGGAAGTGTCCGCTTGTTGACCTACATAGTCCAAGTGCCCGTTCGTTAACCTTGATAGGCCAAGTGCCCGCTAGGTAACCTAGACAGTCCAAGTGCCAGCTAGGTTACCTGCATAGTCCAAGTGCACGTTCGTAAACCTAGATAGTCCAAGTGCCCGCTGGTAACCTACATAGTCCACGGGCCCGCTAGATAACCTTGATAGTCCAAGTGCCTTCTAGTTAACCTACATAGTCCAAGTGCCCGCTAGGAAAACTAAAAAGTCCAAGTGCCCACTAGGTAACCTAAGTAATCCAAGTGCCCGCTAGTTAACCTAGATAGTCCAAGTGCCCGCTAGTAAACCTAGATAGTCCAAAGGCCCGCTAGGTAACCTACATAGTCCAAGTGACTGCTAGTTAACCTAGATAGTCCAAGGGCCCTCTAGTTAACCTAGATTGTCCAAGTGCCTGCTAGTAAACCTACATAATCCATGGGCCCGCTAGTTAACCTACATAGTGCAAGGGCCCGCTAGTTAACCTAGATCGTGCAAGTGTCCGCTAGTTAACCTACATAGTCCAAGTGCCCGCTAGGTAACCGAGATAGTCCTAGTGGCCGCTAGGGATCCTTCATAATCCAAGTGCCTGCTAGATAACCTAGATAGTCCAAGTGCCCGCTAGTTAACCTAGATAGTCCTAGTGCCCGTTAGTTAACCTAGATAGTCAAAGTGCCCACTACGGGACGTACATAGTCCAAGTGCCCGCTAGGTAACCTGGATAGTCCAAGTGCGCGCTAGTTAATCTACATAGTACAAGGGCCCGCTAGTTGACCTAGATAGTCCAAGTGCCCGCTAGTTAATCTACATAGTACAAGGGCCCACTAGTTGACCTAGATAGTCCAAGTGCCCGCTAGTTAACCTAGATAGTCAAAGTGCCCGCTAGTTAACCTAAGTTGTACAAATGTCCGATTGGGATCCTACATAGTCCAAGGGCCCGCTAGTTAACCTACATAGTCCAAGTCCCCGCTAGGTAACCTAGACAGTCCAAGTGACCATTAGGTTACCTACGTAGTTCAAGTGCCCGTTCGTTAACTTACATAGTCCAAGTGCCCGCTAGGTAACGTAGGTAGCCCCAGTGCCCGCTAGGGAACGTGCATAGTCCAAGTGCTCTCTAGGTAACCTAGATAGTCCAAGAACCCGCTAGTTGACCTAGATTCTCCAAGTGCCCGCTAGGGATCCTTCATAATCCAAGTGCTTGCTAGGTAACCTAGATAGTCCAAGTGCCCGCTAGTTAACCTAGATAGTCCAAGTGCGCGCTAGGGTTTGTACATAGTCCAAGTGCTCGCTAGGCAACCTACATAGTCCAAGTGCCCGTTAGTTAACCTAGATAGTCAAAGTGCCTGCTAGGTAACCTAAATTGTCCAAGTGCCCCCTAGGGAACCTACATAGTCCAAGTGCCCGCTAGGTAACCTAGATAGTCCAATTGCCCGTTAGCTAACCTAGATAGTCGAAGTGTCCCCTACTTAACCTATATAGTCCATGTGCCCGTTCGTTAACCTAGATAGGCCAAGTGCCCGCTAGGTAACCTAGACAGTCCAAGTGCCCGCTAGGTTACCTACATAATCCAAGTGCACGTTCGTTAACCTAGATAGTCCAAGTGCCCACTGGTAACCTACATAGTCCAAGGGCCCGCTAAGTAACCTTGATAGTCCAATTGCCTTCTAGTTAACCTACATCATCCAAGTGCCCGCTAGGGAAACTACATAGTCCAAGTGCCCGCTAGTTAACCTAGATAGTCCAAATGCCCGCTAGTAAACCTAGAGAGTCCAAGGGCCTGCTAGTTAATCTAGATAGTCCAAGTGCCCACTAGTTAACCTAGATAGTCCAAGTGCCCGCTAGTTAACCTGGATAGTCCAAGGGCCCGCTAGTTAATCTAGGTAGTCCAAGTGCCCGCTAGTTAACCTAGATAGTCCAAGTGCCCGCTAGTTAACCTAAGTAGTACAAATGTCCGATAGGGATCCTACATAGTCCAAGTGCTCGCTAGGTAACCTACATAGTCCAAGTGCCCGTTCGTTAACCTAGATTGTCAAAGTGCCCGGTAGGTAACCTAGACAGTCAAAGTGCCCGCTAGGTTTCCTACATAGTCCATGTGCAAGTTCGTTAACCTAGATAGTCCAAGTGCCCGCTAGGTAACCTACATAGTCCAAGTGCCCATTCGTTAACCTAGATTGTCAAAGTGCCCGCTAGGTAACCTAGACACAGTCCAAATGCCCGCGAGGTTACCTACATAGTCCAAGTGCCCGTTCGTTAACCTAGATAGTCCAAGTGCCCGCTAGGTTACCTAGACAATCCAAGTGCCCGCTAGTTAACCTACATAGTCCAAGTGCATGATAGGGAACCTACATAACTCATGTGCCCGCTAGGGAACCTACATAGTCCAAGTGCCCGCTAGGCAACCTACATAGTCCAAGTTCCCGTTAGTTAACCTAGATAGTCAAAGTGCCTGCTAGGTAACCTACATAGTCCAAGTTCCCGCTTGGTAACCTAAATAGTCCAAATGCCCGCTAGGGAAACTACATAGTCCAAGTGCCCGCTAGTTAACCTAGATAGTCCAAGTGCCTGCTAGTAAACCTACATAATCCATGGGCCCGCTAGTTAACCTACATAGGGCAAGGGCCCGCTAGTTAACCTAGATCGTGCAAGTGTCCGCTAGTTAACCTACATAGTCCAAATGCCCACTAGGTAACCTAGATAGTCCAAGTGCCCGCTAGGGATCCTTCATAATCCAAGTGCCTACTAGATAACCTAGATAGTCCAAGTGCCCCCTAGTTAACCTAGATAGTCCTAGTGCCCGTTAGTTAACCTAGATAATCCAAGTGCCCGCTAGTTAAACTACATAGTACAAGGGCCCGCTAGTTGACCTAGATAGTCCAAGTGCCCGCTAGTTAACCTAGATAGTCAAAGTGCCCGCTAGTTAACCTAAGTAGTACAAATGTCAGATAGGAATCCTACATAGTCCAAGTGCCCGCTAGTTAACCTACATACTCTAAGTCCCCGCTAGGTAACCAAGACAGTCCAAGTGACCATTAGGTTACCTACATAGTCCAAGTGCCCGTTCGTTAACCTACATAGTCAAAGTGCCTGCTAGTTAACCTACATAGTCCAAATGCCCGCTAGGTAACGTAGATAGCCCAAGTGCCCGCTAGGGAACGTACATAGTCCAAGTGCCCTCTAGGTAACCTAGATAGTCCAAGAATCCGACAGTTAACCTAGATTGTCCAAGTGCCCGCTATTGATCCTTCATAATCCAAGTGCCTGCTAGGTAACCTAGATAGTCCAAGTGCCCGTTAGTTAACCTAGATAGTCCTAGTGCCCGTTAGTTAACCTAGATAGTCCAAGTGCGTGCTAGGGTATGTACATAGTCCAAGTGCTCGCTAGGCAACCTACATAATCCAAGTGCCCGCTAGGTAACCTAGATAGTCCAATTGCCCTTTAGCTAACCTAGATACTCGACGTGTCCGCTAGTTAACCTACATAGTCCAAGTGCCTGTTCGTTAGCCTAGATAGGCCAAGTGCCCGCTAGGTAACCTAGACAGTCCAAGTGCCGGCTAGGTAACCTAGACAGTCCAAGTGCCCGCTAAGTTACCTACATAGTCCAAGTGCACGTTCGTTAACCTAGATAGTCCAAGTGACCGCTGTTAACCTACATAGTCCAAGGGCCCGCTAGGTTACCTTGATAGTCCTTGTGCCTTCTAGTTAACCTACATAGTCCAAGTGCCCGCTAGGGAAACTACATAGGCCAAGTGCCACCTAGTTAACCTAGATAGTCCAAGTGCCCGCTAGTAAACCTAGATAGTCCAAGAGCCCGCTAGTTAACCTAGATAGTCCAAGTGCCCGCTAGTTAACCTAGATAGTCCAAGTGCCCGCTAGTTAACCTAGATAGTCCAAGGGCCCGCTAGTTAATCTAGATAATCCTAGTGCCCGTTAGTTAACGTAGATAGTCAAAGTGCCCGCTAGTTAACCTAGATCGTCCAAGTGCCCGCTGGTTAACCTAGATAATCCAAGTGCCCGCTAGTTAACCTAGATAGTCCAAGTGCCCGCTAGTTAACCAACATAATACAAGTACCCGATAGGGAACCTACATAATCCATGTGCCCGCTAGGGAACCTACATAGTCCAAGTGCCCGCTAGGCAACCTACATAGTCCAAGTGCCCGTTAGTTAACCTAGATAGTCCAAATGTCCGCTAGGGAAACTACATAGTCCAAGTGCCCGCTAGTTAACCTAGATAGTCCAAGTGCCTGCTAGTAAACCTACATAATCCATGGGCCCGCTAGTTAACCTACATAGTGCAAGGGCCCGCTAGTTAACCTAGATCGTGCAAGTGTCCGCTAGTTAACCTACATAGTCCAAATGCCCGCTAGGTAACCTAGATAGTCCAAGTGCCCGCTAGGGATCCTTCATAATCCAAGTGCCTACTAGATAACCTAGATAATCCAAGTGCACGCTAGTTAACCTAGATAATCCAAGTGCCCGCTAGTTAACCTAGATAGTCCAAGTGCCCGCTAGGGTATGTACAAAGTTCAAGTGCCCGCTAGGTAACCTGGATTGTCCAAGTGTCCGCTACTTAACCTACATAGTCCAAGTGCCCGCTAGGTAACCTAGATAGTCCAAGGTCCTGCTAGTTAACCTACATAGTCCAATGCCCGATAGGGAACCTACATAGTCCAAGTGCCCGCTGAGGAACCTAAATAGTCCAAGTACCCGATAGGGAACCTACATATTCCAAGTGCCCATTAGGGAACCTAGATAGTCCAAGTGCCCTTAGGGAAGTATATAGTCCAAGTGCCCGCTAGGGAACCTACATAGTCCAAGGTCAGCTAGTTAACCTAGATAGTCCAAGTGCCCGCTAGTTAACCTACATAGTCCGAGAACCCGCTAATTAACCTAGATAGTCCAAGTTCCCGCTAGTTAACCTACATAGTCCAAGGGCCCTGTAGTTAATCTAGATATTCCAAGTGCCCGCTAGTTAACCTAGATCGTCCAAGTGTCCGCTAGTTAACCTACATAGTCCAAGTACCCTTTAGGTAACCTAGATAGTACAAGTGCCCGCAAGGTAACATACATAGTCCAAGTGCCCGCTAGGTAACCTAGATATTCCAAGTTCCTGTTAGCTAACCTAGATAATCCAAGTGCCCGCTAGGTAACCTACATAGTCTAAGTGCCCTTTCGTTAAGCTAGATAATCCAAGTGCCCGCTTGGTAACCTAGACTGTCCAATTGTCCGCTAGGTTACCTACATAGTCCAAGTGCATGTTCGTTAACCTAGATAGTCCAAGTGCCAGCTAGGTAACCTACATAGTCCAAGGGTCTGCTAGGTAACCTATATAGTCCAAGTGCCCGTTAGTTAACCTACATAGTCCAAGTGCCCGCTAAGAAACCTAGATAGTCCAAGTGTCCGTTAGGTAACCTAGATACTCCAATTGCCCGCTAGGTAACCTACATAGTCCAAGTTCCCGCTAGGTAACCTAGATAGTCCAAGTGCCCGTTACCTAACCTAGATACTCCAATTGCCCGCTATGCAACATACATAGTCCAAGTGCCCGTTCGTTAACCTAGAAGTCCAAGAGCCCGCTAGGTAACCTAGACTGTCCAAATTCCCGCTAGTTTACCTACATAGACCAAATACCCGTTCGGCAACCTAGATCGTCCAAGTGGCCGCTAGGTAACCTAGATAGTCCAAGTGCCCGCTAGGTAACCTAGATAGTCCAAGTGCCTGTTCGTTAACCTAGATAGTCCAATTGCCCGCTAGGTAACCTAGATTGTCCAAGTGTCCTCTAGGTTACCTACATATTCCAAGTGCACGTTCGTTAACCTAGATAGTCCAGGTGCCCGCTAGGTAACCTACCTAGTCCAAGTGCCCGCAAGGTAACCTATATAGTCCAAGTTCCAGCTATGTAACCTAGATCGTGCAACTGTCCACTAGTTAACCTACATAGTCCAAGTGCCCGCTAGGTAAACTAGTTCGTCCAAGTGCCCGCTAAGGAACCTACATAGTCCAAGTGCACGATAGTTAACCTAGATAGTCTAAGTGCCCGCTAGGGAACGTACATAGTCCAAGTGCCCGCTAGGTAACCTAGATAGTGCATGTGCCCGGTAGTTAACCTACATAGTCCATGTGCCCGCTAGTTAACCTACATAGACCAAGTGCGCGGTAGTTAACTTACATAGTTCAAGTGTCCGTAGGGGACATATATAGTCCAAGTGCCCGCTAGGGAACATACAGAGTCCAAGTGCCGCTAGGGAACCTATGTAGTCCAAGTGCCCGCTAGGGAATCTACATAGTCCAAGTGCCCGCTAGTTAACGTAGATAGTCCAAGTGCCGCTATTAATCTACACTGTTCAAGGGCCCGCTAGTTAACCTACATAGTCCAACTACCCGCTAGTTAACCTAGATCTTCCAAGTGTCCGATAGTTAACCTACATAGTACAAGTGCCCGCTAGGAAACCTAGATAGTCCAAGTGCCCGCTCTGGAACCTACATAGTCCAAGTGCCTGCTAGGGAACCTACATAGTCCAAATGCCCGCTCTGGAACATACATAGTCCAAGAGCCCGCTAGGGAATCTACATAGTCCATGGCCCCGCTATTTAACGTAGATAGTCCAAGTGCCGCTAGTTAATGTACATAGTCCAAGGGCCCGCTTGTTAACCTACATAATCCAAGTACCCGCTAGTTAACCTAGATCGTCCAAGTACACGCTAGTTTACCTACATAGTCCAAGGGCCTGCCAGTTAACCTACATAGTCCAAGGGCCCGCTAGTTAACCTACATAGTCCAAGTGCCCGCTAGGTAACCTAGACAGTTCAAGTGACCACTAGGTTACCTACATAGTCCAAGTGAGAGTTCGTTAACCTACATAGTCCAAGTGCCCGCTAGGTAACCAATATAGTCCAAATGCCCGCTAGGGACCCTAATAGTCCAAATGCCCGCTAGTTAACCTAGATAGATCAAGTGCTCGCTAGTTAACCTAGATAGTCCAAGTGCCCGCTAGTTAACCTAGATAGACCAAGTGCCGGCTACGGAACCTATCTAGTCCACGTGCCCGTTAGGGAACCTACAAGTCCAAGTGCCCGCTAGTTAACATAGATAGTCCAAGTGCCCGCTAGGTAACGTACATAGTCCAAGTGCCCGCTAGGGATCGTACATAGTCCAATTGCCCGCTAGGTAACCTAGATAGTTCAAGTGCCCACTAGTTAACCTACATAGTCCAAGTGCCTGCTAGGTAACCTAAATAGTCCAAGTGCCCACTAGTTAACCTACATAGTCCAGGTTCCCCCTAGGTTACCTAGATAGTCCAAGGGCCCAATAGGTAACCTACATTGTCCTAGTGCCCCATAGTTAACCTACATTCTCCAAGTGCCCGATAGGGAACCTACATAGTCCAAGTGCCCGCTAGGGAACCTACATAATCCAAGTGCCCGTTAGGGAATTTACATAGTCCAATGGCCCGCTGGGCAACCTACATAGTCCAAGTGCCCGTTAGTTAACCTAGATAGTCCAAATGTCCGCTAGGGAAACTACATAGTCCAAGTGCCCGCTAGTTAACCTAGATAGTCCAAGTGCCTGCTAGTAAACCTACATAATCCATGGGCCCGCTAGTTAACCTACATAGTGCAAGGGCCCGCTAGTTAACCTAGATCGTGCAAGTGTCCGCTAGTTAACCTACATAGTCCAAATGCCCGCTAGGTAACCTAGATAGTCCAAGTGCCCGCTAGGGATTCTTCAAAATCCAAGTGCCTTCTAGATAACCTAGATAATCCAAGTGCACGCTAGTTAACCTAGATAATCCAAGTGCCCGCTAGTTAACCTAGATAGTCCAAGTGCCCGCTAGGGTATGTACAAAGTTCAAGTGCCCGCTAGGTAACCTAGATTGTCCAAGTGTCTGCTACTTAACCTACATAGTCCAAGTGCCCGCTAGGTAACCTAGATAGTCCAAGGTCCTGCTAGTTAACCTACATAGTCCAATGCCCGATAGGGAACCTACATAGTCCAAGTGCCCGCTGAGGAACCTAAATAGTCCAAGTACCCGATAGGGAACCTACATATTCCAAGTGCCCATTAGGGAACCTAGATAGTCCAAGTGCCCGTAGGGAAGTATATAGTCCAAGTGCCCGCTAGGGAACCTACATAGTCCAAGGTCAGCTAGTTAACCTAGATAGTCCAAGTGCCCGCTAGTTAACCTACATAGTCCGAGAACCCGCTAATTAACCTAGATAGTCCAAGTTCCCGCTAGTTAACCTACATAGTCCAAGGGCCCTGTAGTTAATCTAGATATTCCAAGTGCCCGCTAGTTAACCTAGATCGTCCAAGTGTCCGCTAGTTAACCTACATAGTCCAAGTACCCTTTAGGTAACCTAGATAGTACAAGTGCCCGCAAGGTAACATACATAGTCCAAGTGCCCGCTAGGTAACCTAGATATTCCAAGTTCCTGTTAGCTAACCTAGATAATCCAAGTGCCCGCTAGGTAACCTACATAGTCTAAGTGCCCTTTCGTTAAGCTAGATAATCCAAGTGCCCGCTTGGTAACCTAGACTGTCCAATTGTCCGCTAGGTTACCTACATAGTCCAAGTGCATGTTCGTTAACCTAGATAGTCCAAGTGCCAGCTAGGTAACCTACATAGTCCAAGGGTCTGCTAGGTAACCTATATAGTCCAAGTGCCCGTTAGTTAACCTACATAGTCCAAGTGCCCGCTAAGAAACCTAGATAGTCCAAGTGTCCGTTAGGTAACCTAGATACTCCAATTGCCCGCTAGGTAACCTACATAGTCCAAGTTCCCGCTAGGTAACCTAGATAGTCCAAGTGCCCGTTACCTAACCTAGATACTCCAATTGCCCGCTATGCAACATACATAGTCCAAGTGCCCGTTCGTTAACCTAGAAGTCCAAGAGCCCGCTAGGTAACCTAGACTGTCCAAATTCCCGCTAGTTTACCTACATAGACCAAATACCCGTTCGGCAACCTAGATAGTCCAAGTGGCCGCTAGGTAACCTAGATAGTCCAAGTGCCCGCTAGGTAACCTAGATAGTCCAAGTGCCTGTTCGTTAACCTAGATAGTCCAATTGCCCGCTAGGTAACCTAGATTGTCCAAGTGTCTGCTAGGTTACCTACATATTCCAAGTGCACGTTCGTTAACCTAGATAGTCCAGGTGCCCGCTAGGTAACCTACCTAGTCCAAGTGCCCGCAAGGTAACCTATATAGTCCAAGTTCCAGCTATGTAACCTAGATCGTGCAACTGTCCACTAGTTAACCTACATAGTCCAAGTGCCCGCTAGGTAAACTAGTTCGTCCAAGTGCCCGCTAAGGAACCTACATAGTCCAAGTGCACGATAGTTAACCTAGATAGTCTAAGTGCCCGCTAGGGAACGTACATAGTCCAAGTGCCCGCTAGGTAACCTAGATAGTGCATGTGCCCGGTAGTTAACCTACATAGTCCATGTGCCCGCTAGTTAACCTACATAGACCAAGTGCCCGGTAGTTAACTTACATAGTTCAAGTGTCCGTAGGGAACATATATAGTCCAAGTGCCCGCTAGGGAACATACAGAGTCCAAGTGCCGCTAGGGAACCTATGTAGTCCAAGTGCCCGCTAGGGAATCTACATAGTCCAAGTGCCCGCTAGTTAACGTAGATAGTCCAAGTGCCGCTATTAATCTACACTGTTCAAGGGCCCGCTAGTTAACCTACATAGTCCAACTACCCGCTAGTTAACCTAGATCTTCCAAGTGTCCGATAGTTAACCTACATAGTACAAGTGCCCGCTAGGAAACCTAGATAGTCCAAGTGCCCGCTCTGGAACCTACATAGTCCAAGTGCCTGCTAGGGAACCTACATAGTCCAAATGCCCGCTCTGGAACATACATAGTCCAAGAGCCCGCTAGGGAATCTACATAGTCCATGGCCCCGCTATTTAACGTAGATAGTCCAAGTGCCGCTAGTTAATGTACATAGTCCAAGGGCCCGCTTGTTAACCTACATAGTCCAAGTACCCGCTAGTTAACCTAGATCGTCCAAGTACACGCTAGTTTACCTAGAAAGTCCAAGGGCCTGCCAGTTAACCTACATAGTCCAAGGGCCCGCTAGTTAACCTACATAGTCCAAGTGCCCGCTAGTTAACCTACATAGTCCAAGTGCCCGCTAGGTAACCTAGACAGTTCAAGAGACCACTAGGTTACCTACATAGTCCAAGTGAGAGTTCGTTAACCTACATAGTCCAAGTGCCCGCTAGGTAACCAATATAGTCCAAATGCCCGCTAGGGACCCTAATAATCCAAATGCCCGCTAGTTAACCTAGATAGATCAAGTGCTCGCTAGTTAACCTAGATAGTCCAAGTGCCCGCTAGTTAACCTAGATAGACCAAGTGCCCGCTACGGAACCTATCTAGTCCACGTGCCCGTTAGGGAACCTACAAGTCCAAGTGCCCGCTAGTTAACATAGATAGTCCAAGTGCCCGCTAGGTAACGTAGATAGTCCAAGTGCCCGCTAGGGATCGTACATAGTCCAATTGCCCGCTAGGTAACCTAGATAGTTCAAGTGCCCACTAGTTAACCTACATAGTCCAAGTGCCTGCTAGGTAACCTAAATAGTCCAAGTGCCCACTAGTTAACCTACATAGTCCAGGTTCCCCCTAGGTTACCTAGATAGTCCAAGGGCCCAATAGGTAACCTACATTGTCCTAGTGCCCCATAGTTAACCTACATTCTCCAAGTGCCCGATAGGGAACCTACATAGTCCAAGTGCCCGCTAGGTAACCTACATAGTCCAAATGCCCGCTAGTTAACCTACAGAGTCCAAGTGCCCGATAGTGAACCTACATAATCCAAGTGCCCGCTAGGGAACCTACATAATCCAAGTGCCCGTTAGGGAACTTACATAGTCCAATGGCCCGCTAGGAAACCTACATAGTCCAATTGCCCGTTAGTTAACCTAGATAGTCCAAATGTCCGCTAGGGAAACTACATAGTCCAAGTGCCCGCTAGTTAACCTAGATAGTCCAAGTGCCTGCTAGTAAACCTACATAATCCATGGGCCCGCTAGTTAACCTACATAGTGCAAGGGCCCGCTAGTTAACCTAGATCATGCAAGTGTCCGCTAGTTAACCTACATAGTCCAAATGCCCGCTAGGTAACCTAGATAGTCCAAGAGCCCGCTAGGGATCCTTCATAATCCAAGTGCCTACTAGATAACCTAGATAATCCAAGTGCACGCTAGTTAACCTAGATAATCCAAGTGCCCGCTAGTTAACCTAGATAGTCCAAGTGCCCGCTAGGGTATGTACAAAGTTCAAGTGCCCGCTAGGTAACCTAGATTGTCCAAGTGTCCGCTACTTAACCTACATAGTCCAAGTGCCCGCTAGGTAACCTAGATAGTCCAAGGTCCTGCTAGTTAACCTACATAGTCCAATGCCCGATAGGGAACCTACATACTCCAAGTGCCCGCTGAGGAACCTAAATAGTCCAAGTACCCGATAGGGAACCTACATATTCCAAGTGCCCATTAGGGAACCTAGATAGTCCAAGTGCTCATAGGGAAGTATATAGTCCAAGTGCCCGCTAGGGAACCTACATAGTCCAAGGTCAGCTAGTTAACCTAGATAGTCCAAGTGCCCGCTAGTTAACCTACATAGTCCGAGAACCCGCTAATTAACCTAGATAGTCCAAGTTCCCGCTAGTTAACCTACATAGTCCAAGGGCCCTGTAGTTAATCTAGATATTCCAAGTGCCCGCTAGTTAACCTAGATCGTCCAAGTGTCCGCTAGTTAACCTACATAGTCCAAGTTCCCTTTAGGTAACCTAGATAGTACAAGTGCCCGCAAGGTAACATACATAGTCCAAGTGCCCGCTAGGTAACCTAGATATTCCAAGTTCCTGTTAGCTAACCTAGATAATCCAAGTGCCCGCTAGGTAACCTACATAGTCTAAGTGCCCTTTCGTTAAGCTAGATAATCCAAGTGCCCGCTTGGTAACCTAGACTGTCCAATTGTCCGCTAGGTTACCTACATAGTCCAAGTGCATGTTCGTTAACCTAGATAGTCCAAGTGCCAGCTAGGTAACCTACATAGTCCAAGGGTCTGCTAGGTAACCTATATAGTCCAAGTGCCCGTTAGTTAACCTACATAGTCCAAGTGCCCGCTAAGAAACCTAGATAGTCCAAGTGTCCGTTAGGTATCCAAGATACTCCAATTGCCCGCTAGGTAACCTACATAGTCCAAGTTCCCGCTAGGTAACCTAGATAGTCCATGTGCCCGTTACCTAACCTAGATACTCCAATTGCCCGCTATGCAACATACATAGTCCAAGTGCCCGTTCGTTAACCTAGAAGTCCAAGAGCCCGCTAGGTAACCTAGACTGTCCAAATTCCCGCTAGTTTACCTACATAGACCAAATACCCGTTCGGCAACCTAGATCGTCCAAGTGGCCGCTAGGTAACCTAGATAGTCCAAGTGCCCGCTAGGTAACCTAGATAGTCCAAGTGCCTGTTCGTTAACCTAGATAGTCCAATTGCCCGCTAGGTAACCTAGATTGTCCAAGTGTCCTCTAGGTTACCTACATATTCCAAGTGCACGTTCGTTAACCTAGATAGTCCAGGTGCCCGCTAGGTAACCTACATAGTCCAAGTGCCCGCAAGGTAACCTATATAGTCCAAGTTCCAGCTATGTAACCTAGATCGTGCAACTGTCCACTAGTTAACCTACATAGTCCAAGTGCCCGCTAGGTAAACTAGTTCGTCCAAGTGCCCGCTAAGGAACCTACATAGTCCAAGTGCACGATAGTTAACCTAGATAGTCTATGTGCCCGCTAGGGAACGTACATAGTCCAAGTGCCCGCTAGGTAACCTAGATAGTGCATGTGCCCGGTAGTTAACCTACATAGTCCATGTGCCCGCTAGTTAACCTACATAGACCAAGTGCCCGGTAGTTAACTTACATAGTTCAAGTGTCCGTAGGGAACATATATAGTCCAAGTGCCCGCTAGGGAACATACAGAGTCCAAGTGCCGCTAGGGAACCTATGTAGTCCAAGTGCCCGCTAGGGAATCTACATAGTCCAAGTGCCCGCTAGTTAACGTAGATAGTCCAAGTGCCGCTATTAATCTACACTGTTCAAGGGCCCGCTAGTTAACCTACATAGTCCAACTACCCGCTAGTTAACCTAGATCTTCCAAGTGTCCGATAGTTAACCTACATAGTACAAGTGCCCGCTAGGAAACCTAGATAGTCCAAGTGCCCGCTCTGGAACCTACATAGTCCAAGTGCCTGCTAGGGAACCTACATAGTCCAAATGCCCGCTCTGGAACATACATAGTCCAAGAGCCCGCTAGGGAATCTACATAGTCCATGGCCCCGCTATTTAACGTAGATAGTCCAAGTGCCGCTAGTTAATGTACATAGTCCAAGGGCCCGCTTGTTAACCTACATAGTCCAAGTACCCGCTAGTTAACCTAGATCGTCCAAGTACACGCTAGTTTACCTAGAAAGTCCAAGGGCCTGCCAGTTAACCTACATAGTCCAAGGGCCCGCTAGTTAACCTACATAGTCCAAGTGCCCGCTAGGTAACCTAGACAGTTCAAGTGACCACTAGGTTACCTACATAGTCCAAGTGAGAGTTCGTTAACCTACATAGTCCAAGTGCCCGCTAGGTAACCAATATAGTCCAAATGCCCGCTAGGGACCCTAATAGTCCAAATGCCCGCTAGTTAACCTAGATAGATCAAGTGCTCGCTAGTTAACCTAGATAGTCCAAGTGCCCGCTAGTTAACCAACATAATACAAGTACCCGATAGGGAACCTACATAATCCATGTGCCCGCTAGGGAACCTACATAGTCCAAGTGCCCGCTAGGCAACCTACATAGTCCAAGTGCCCGTTAGTTAACCTAGATAGTCCAAATGTCCGCTAGGGAAACTACATAGTCCAAGTGCCCGCTAGTTAACCTAGATAGTCCAAGTGCCTGCTAGTAAACCTACATAATCCATGGGCCCGCTAGTTAACCTACATAGTGCAAGGGCCCGCTAGTTAACCTAGATCGTGCAAGTGTCCGCTAGTTAACCTACATAGTCCAAATGCCCGCTAGGTAACCTAGATAGTCCAAGTGCCCGCTAGGGATCCTTCATAATCCAAGTGCCTACTAGATAACCTAGATAATCCAAGTGCACGCTAGTTAACCTAGATAATCCAAGTGCCCGCTAGTTAACCTAGATAGTCCAAGTGCCCGCTAGGGTATGTACAAAGTTCAAGTGCCCGCTAGGTAACCTGGATTGTCCAAGTGTCCGCTACTTAACCTACATAGTCCAAGTGCCCGCTAGGTAACCTAGATAGTCCAAGGTCCTGCTAGTTAACCTACATAGTCCAATGCCCGATAGGGAACCTACATAGTCCAAGTGCCCGCTGAGGAACCTAAATAGTCCAAGTACCCGATAGGGAACCTACATATTCCAAGTGCCCATTAGGGAACCTAGATAGTCCAAGTGCCCGTAGGGAAGTATATAGTCCAAGTGCCCGCTAGGGAACCTACATAGTCCAAGGTCAGCTAGTTAACCTAGATAGTCCAAGTGCCCGCTAGTTAACCTACATAGTCCGAGAACCCGCTAATTAACCTAGATAGTCCAAGTTCCCGCTAGTTAACCTACATAGTTCAAGGGCCCTGTAGTTAATCTAGATATTCCAAGTGCCCGCTAGTTAACCTAGATCGTCCAAGTGTCCGCTAGTTAACCTACATAGTCCAAGTACCCTTTAGGTAACCTAGATAGTACAAGTGCCCGCAAGGTAACATACATAGTCCAAGTGCCCGCTAGGTAACCTAGATATTCCAAGTTCCTGTTAGCTAACCTAGATAATCCAAGTGCCCGCTAGGTAACCTACATAGTCTAAGTGCCCTTTCGTTAAGCTAGATAATCCAAGTGCCCGCTTGGTAACCTAGACTGTCCAATTGTCCGCTAGGTTACCTACATAGTCCAAGTGCATGTTCGTTAACCTAGATAGTCCAAGTGCCAGCTAGGTAACCTACATAGTCCAAGGGTCTGCTAGGTAACCTATATAGTCCAAGTGCCCGTTAGTTAACCTACATAGTCCAAGTGCCCGCTAAGAAACCTAGATAGTCCAAGTGTCCGTTAGGTAACCTAGATACTCCAATTGCCCGCTAGGTAACCTACATAGTCCAAGTTCCCGCTAGGTAACCTAGATAGTCCAAGTGCCCGTTACCTAACCTAGATACTCCAATTGCCCGCTATGCAACATACATAGTCCAAGTGCCCGTTCGTTAACCTAGAAGTCCAAGAGCCCGCTAGGTAACCTAGACTGTCCAAATTCCCGCTAGTTTACCTACATAGACCAAATACCCGTTCGGCAACCTAGATCGTCCAAGTGGCCGCTAGGTAACCTAGATAGTCCAAGTGCCCGCTAGGTAACCTAGATAGTCCAAGTGCCTGTTCGTTAACCTAGATAGTCCAATTGCCCGCTAGGTAACCTAGATTGTCCAAGTGTCCTCTAGGTTACCTACATATTCCAAGTGCACGTTCGTTAACCTAGATAGTCCAGGTGCCCGCTAGGTAACCTACCTAGTCCAAGTGCCCGCAAGGTAACCTATATAGTCCAAGTTCCAGCTATGTAACCTAGATCGTGCAACTGTCCACTAGTTAACCTACATAGTCCAAGTGCCCGCTAGGTAAACTAGTTCGTCCAAGTGCCCGCTAAGGAACCTACATAGTCCAAGTGCACGATAGTTAACCTAGATAGTCTAAGTGCCCGCTAGGGAACGTACATAGTCCAAGTGCCCGCTAGGTAACCTAGATAGTGCATGTGCCCGGTAGTTAACCTACATAGTCCATGTGCCCGCTAGTTAACCTACATAGACCAAGTGCGCGGTAGTTAACTTACATAGTTCAAGTGTCCGTAGGGAACATATATAGTCCAAGTGCCCGCTAGGGAACATACAGAGTCCAAGTGCCGCTAGGGAACCTATGTAGTCCAAGTGCCCGCTAGGGAATCTACATAGTCCAAGTGCCCGCTAGTTAACGTAGATAGTCCAAGTGCCGCTATTAATCTACACTGTTCAAGGGCCCGCTAGTTAACCTACATAGTCCAACTACCCGCTAGTTAACCTAGATCTTCCAAGTGTCCGATAGTTAACCTACATAGTACAAGTGCCCGCTAGGAAACCTAGATAGTCCAAGTGCCCGCTCTGGAACCTACATAGTCCAAGTGCCTGCTAGGGAACCTACATAGTCCAAATGCCCGCTCTGGAACATACATAGTCCAAGAGCCCGCTAGGGAATCTACATAGTCCATGGCCCCGCTATTTAACGTAGATAGTCCAAGTGCCGCTAGTTAATGTACATAGTCCAAGGGCCCGCTTGTTAACCTACATAATCCAAGTACCCGCTAGTTAACCTAGATCGTCCAAGTACACGCTAGTTTACCTACATAGTCCAAGGGCCTGCCAGTTAACCTACATAGTCCAAGGGCCCGCTAGTTAACCTACATAGTCCAAGTGCCCGCTAGGTAACCTAGACAGTTCAAGTGACCACTAGGTTACCTACATAGTCCAAGTGAGAGTTCGTTAACCTACATAGTCCAAGTGCCCGCTAGGTAACCAATATAGTCCAAATGCCCGCTAGGGACCCTAATAGTCCAAATGCCCGCTAGTTAACCTAGATAGATCAAGTGCTCGCTAGTTAACCTAGATAGTCCAAGTGCCCGCTAGTTAACCTAGATAGACCAAGTGCCCGCTACGGAACCTATCTAGTCCACGTGCCCGTTAGGGAACCTACAAGTCCAAGTGCCCGCTAGTTAACATAGATAGTCCAAGTGCCCGCTAGGTAACGTACATAGTCCAAGTGCCCGCTAGGGATCGTACATAGTCCAATTGCCCGCTAGGTAACCTAGATAGTTCAAGTGCCCACTAGTTAACCTACATAGTCCAAGTGCCTGCTAGGTAACCTAAATAGTCCAAGTGCCCACTAGTTAACCTACATAGTCCAGGTTCCCCCTAGGTTACCTAGATAGTCCAAGGGCCCAATAGGTAACCTACATTGTCCTAGTGCCCCATAGTTAACCTACATTCTCCAAGTGCCCGATAGGGAACCTACATAGTCCAAGTGCCCGCTAGGGAACCTACATAATCCAAGTGCCCGTTAGGGAATTTACATAGTCCAATGGCCCGCTGGGCAACCTACATAGTCCAAGTGCCCGTTAGTTAACCTAGATAGTCCAAATGTCCGCTAGGGAAACTAAATAGTCCAAGTGCCCGCTAGTTAACCTAGATAGTCCAAGTGCCTGCTAGTAAACCTACATAATCCATGGGCCCGCTAGTTAACCTACATAGTGCAAGGGCCCGCTAGTTAACCTAGATCGTGCAAGTGTCCGCTAGTTAACCTACATAGTCCAAATGCACGCTAGGTAACCTAGATAGTCCAAGAGCCCGCTAGGGATCCTTCATAATCCAAGTGCCTACTAGATAACCTAGATAATCCAAGTGCACGCTAGTTAACCTAGATAATCCAAGTGCCCGCTAGTTAACCTAGATAGTCCAAGTGCCCGCTAGGGTATGTACAAAGTTCAAGTGCCCGCTAGGTAACCTAGATTGTCCAAGTGTCTGCTACTTAACCTACATAGTCCAAGTGCCCGCTAGGTAACCTAGATAGTCCAAGGTCCTGCTAGTTAACCTACATAGTCCAATGCCCGATAGGGAACCTACATAGTCCAAGTGCCCGCTGAGGAACCTAAATAGTCCAAGTACCCGATAGGGAACCTACATATTCCAAGTGCCCATTAGGGAACCTAGATAGTCCAAGTGCCCGTAGGGAAGTATATAGTCCAAGTGCCCGCTAGGGAACCTACATAGTCCAAGGTCAGCTAGTTAACCTAGATAGTCCAAGTGCCCGCTAGTTAACCTACATAGTCCGAGAACCCGCTAATTAACCTAGATAGTCCAAGTTCCCGCTAGTTAACCTACATAGTCCAAGGGCCCTGTAGTTAATCTAGATATTCCAAGTGCCCGCTAGTTAACCTAGATCGTCCAAGTGTCCGCTAGTTAACCTACATAGTCCAAGTACCCTTTAGGTAACCTAGATAGTACAAGTGCCCGCAAGGTAACATACATAGTCCAAGTGCCCGCTAGGTAACCTAGATATTCCAAGTTCCTGTTAGCTAACCTAGATAATCCAAGTGCCCGCTAGGTAACCTACATAGTCTAAGTGCCCTTTCGTTAAGCTAGATAATCCAAGTGCCCGCTTGGTAACCTAGACTGTCCAATTGTCCGCTAGGTTACCTACATAGTCCAAGTGCATGTTCGTTAACCTAGATAGTCCAAGTGCCAGCTAGGTAACCTACATAGTCCAAGGGTCTGCTAGGTAACCTATATAGTCCAAGTGCCCGTTAGTTAACCTACATAGTCCAAGTGCCCGCTAAGAAACCTAGATAGTCCAAGTGTCCGTTAGGTAACCTAGATACTCCAATTGCCCGCTAGGTAACCTACATAGTCCAAGTTCCCGCTAGGTAACCTAGATAGTCCAAGTGCCCGTTACCTAACCTAGATACTCCAATTGCCCGCTTTGCAACATACATAGTCCAAGTGCCCGTTCGTTAACCTAGAAGTCCAAGAGCCCGCTAGGTAACCTAGACTGTCCAAATTCCCGCTAGTTTACCTACATAGACCAAATACCCGTTCGGCAACCTAGATCGTCCAAGTGGCCGCTAGGTACCCTAGATAGTCCAAGTGCCCGCTAGGTAACCTAGATAGTCCAAGTGCCTGTTCGTTAACCTAGATAGTCCAATTGCCCGCTAGGTAACCTAGATTGTCCAAGTGTCTGCTAGGTTACCTACATATTCCAAGTGCACGTTCGTTAACCTAGATAGTCCAGGTGCCCGCTAGGTAACCTACCTAGTCCAAGTGCCCGCAAGGTAACCTATATAGTCCAAGTTCCAGCTATGTAACCTAGATCGTGCAACTGTCCACTAGTTAACCTACATAGTCCAAGTGCCCGCTAGGTAAACTAGTTCGTCCAAGTGCCCGCTAAGGAACCTACATAGTCCAAGTGCACGATAGTTAACCTAGATAGTCTAAGTGCCCGCTAGGGAACGTACATAGTCCAAGTGCCCGCTAGGTAACCTAGATAGTGCATGTGCCCGGTAGTTAACCTACATAGTCCATGTGCCCGCTAGTTAACCTACATAGACCAAGTGCCCGGTAGTTAACTTACATAGTTCAAGTGTCCGTAGGGAACATATATAGTCCAAGTGCCCGCTAGGGAACATACAGAGTCCAAGTGCCGCTAGGGAACCTATGTAGTCCAAGTGCCCGCTAGGGAATCTACATAGTCCAAGTGCCCGCTAGTTAACGTAGATAGTCCAAGTGCCGCTATTAATCTACACTGTTCAAGGGCCCGCTAGTTAACCTACATAGTCCAACTACCCGCTAGTTAACCTAGATCTTCCAAGTGTCCGATAGTTAACCTACATAGTACAAGTGCCCGCTAGGAAACCTAGATAGTCCAAGTGCCCGCTCTGGAACCTACATAGTCCAAGTGCCTGCTAGGGAACCTACATAGTCCAAATGCCCGCTCTGGAACATACATAGTCCAAGAGCCCGCTAGGGAATCTACATAGTCCATGGCCCCGCTATTTAACGTAGATAGTCCAAGTGCCGCTAGTTAATGTACATAGTCCAAGGGCCCGCTTGTTAACCTACATAGTCCAAGTACCCGCTAGTTAACCTAGATCGTCCAAGTACACGCTAGTTTACCTAGAAAGTCCAAGGGCCTGCCAGTTAACCTACATAGTCCAAGGGCCCGCTAGTTAACCTACATAGTCCAAGTGCCCGCTAGTTAAACTACATAGTCCAAGTGCCCGCTAGGTAACCTAGACAGTTCAAGAGACCACTAGGTTACCTACATAGTCCAAGTGAGAGTTCGTTAACCTACATAGTCCAAGTGCCCGCTAGGTAACCAATATAGTCCAAATGCCCGCTAGGGACCCTAATAATCCAAATGCCCGCTAGTTAACCTAGATAGATCAAGTGCTCGCTAGTTAACCTAGATAGTCCAAGTGCCCGCTAGTTAACCTAGATAGACCAAGTGCCCGCTACGGAACCTATCTAGTCCACGTGCCCGTTAGGGAACCTACAAGTCCAAGTGCCCGCTAGTTAACATAGATAGTCCAAGTGCCCGCTAGGTAACGTAGATAGTCCAAGTGCCCGCTAGGGATCGTACATAGTCCAATTGCCCGCTAGGTAACCTAGATAGTTCAAGTGCCCACTAGTTAACCTACATAGTCCAAGTGCCTGCTAGGTAACCTAAATAGTCCAAGTGCCCACTAGTTAACCTACATAGTCCAGGTTCCCCCTAGGTTACCTAGATAGTCCAAGGGCCCAATAGGTAACCTACATTGTCCTAGTGCCCCATAGTTAACCTACATTCTCCAAGTGCCCGATAGGGAACCTACATAGTCCAAGTGCCCGCTAGGTAACCTACATAGTCCAAATGCCCGCTAGTTAACCTACAGAGTCCAAGTGCCCGATAGTGAACCTACATAATCCAAGTGCCCGCTAGGGAACCTACATAATCCAAGTGCCCGTTAGGGAACTTACATAGTCCAATGGCCCGCTAGGAAACCTACATAGTCCAAGTGCCCGTTAGTTAACCTAGATAGTCCAAATGTCCGCTAGGGAAACTACATAGTCCAAGTGCCCGCTAGTTAACCTAGATAGTCCAAGTGCCTGCTAGTAAACCTACATAATCCATGGGCCCGCTAGTTAACCTACATAGTGCAAGGGCCCGCTAGTAAACCTAGATCATGCAAGTGTCCGCTAGTTAACCTACATAGTCCAAATGCCCGCTAGGTAACCTAGATAGTCCAAGAGCCCGCTAGGGATCCTTCATAATCCAAGTGCCTACTAGATAACCTAGATAATCCAAGTGCACGCTAGTTAACCTAGATAATCCAAGTGCCCGCTAGTTAACCTAGATAGTCCAAGTGCCCGCTAGGGTATGTACAAAGTTCAAGTGCCCGCTAGGTAACCTAGATTGTCCAAGTGTCCGCTACTTAACCTACATAGTCCAAGTGCCCGCTAGGTAACCTAGACTGTCCAAATTCCCGCTAGTTTACCTACATAGACCAAATACCCGTTCGGCAACCTAGATCGTCCAAGTGGCCGCTAGGTACCCTAGATAGTCCAAGTGCCCGCTAGGTAACCTAGATAGTCCAAGTGCCTGTTCGTTAACCTAGATAGTCCAATTGCCCGCTAGGTAACCTAGATTGTCCAAGTGTCTGCTAGGTTACCTACATATTCCAAGTGCACGTTCGTTAACCTAGATAGTCCAGGTGCCCGCTAGGTAACCTACCTAGTCCAAGTGCCCGCAAGGTAACCTATATAGTCCAAGTTCCAGCTATGTAACCTAGATCGTGCAACTGTCCACTAGTTAACCTACATAGTCCAAGTGCCCGCTAGGTAAACTAGTTCGTCCAAGTGCCCGCTAAGGAACCTACATAGTCCAAGTGCACGATAGTTAACCTAGATAGTCTAAGTGCCCGCTAGGGAACGTACATAGTCCAAGTGCCCGCTAGGTAACCTAGATAGTGCATGTGCCCGGTAGTTAACCTACATAGTCCATGTGCCCGCTAGTTAACCTACATAGACCAAGTGCCCGGTAGTTAACTTACATAGTTCAAGTGTCCGTAGGGAACATATATAGTCCAAGTGCCCGCTAGGGAACATACAGAGTCCAAGTGCCGCTAGGGAACCTATGTAGTCCAAGTGCCCGCTAGGGAATCTACATAGTCCAAGTGCCCGCTAGTTAACGTAGATAGTCCAAGTGCCGCTATTAATCTACACTGTTCAAGGGCCCGCTAGTTAACCTACATAGTCCAACTACCCGCTAGTTAACCTAGATCTTCCAAGTGTCCGATAGTTAACCTACATAGTACAAGTGCCCGCTAGGAAACCTAGATAGTCCAAGTGCCCGCTCTGGAACCTACATAGTCCAAGTGCCTGCTAGGGAACCTACATAGTCCAAATGCCCGCTCTGGAACATACATAGTCCAAGAGCCCGCTAGGGAATCTACATAGTCCATGGCCCCGCTATTTAACGTAGATAGTCCAAGTGCCGCTAGTTAATGTACATAGTCCAAGGGCCCGCTTGTTAACCTACATAGTCCAAGTACCCGCTAGTTAACCTAGATCGTCCAAGTACACGCTAGTTTACCTAGAAAGTCCAAGGGCCTGCCAGTTAACCTACATAGTCCAAGGGCCCGCTAGTTAACCTACATAGTCCAAGTGCCCGCTAGTTAAACTACATAGTCCAAGTGCCCGCTAGGTAACCTAGACAGTTCAAGAGACCACTAGGTTACCTACATAGTCCAAGTGAGAGTTCGTTAACCTACATAGTCCAAGTGCCCGCTAGGTAACCAATATAGTCCAAATGCCCGCTAGGGACCCTAATAATCCAAATGCCCGCTAGTTAACCTAGATAGATCAAGTGCTCGCTAGTTAACCTAGATAGTCCAAGTGCCCGCTAGTTAACCTAGATAGACCAAGTGCCCGCTACGGAACCTATCTAGTCCACGTGCCCGTTAGGGAACCTACAAGTCCAAGTGCCCGCTAGTTAACATAGATAGTCCAAGTGCCCGCTAGGTAACGTAGATAGTCCAAGTGCCCGCTAGGGATCGTACATAGTCCAATTGCCCGCTAGGTAACCTAGATAGTTCAAGTGCCCACTAGTTAACCTACATAGTCCAAGTGCCTGCTAGGTAACCTAAATAGTCCAAGTGCCCACTAGTTAACCTACATAGTCCAGGTTCCCCCTAGGTTACCTAGATAGTCCAAGGGCCCAATAGGTAACCTACATTGTCCTAGTGCCCCATAGTTAACCTACATTCTCCAAGTGCCCGATAGGGAACCTACATAGTCCAAGTGCCCGCTAGGTAACCTACATAGTCCAAATGCCCGCTAGTTAACCTACAGAGTCCAAGTGCCCGATAGTGAACCTACATAATCCAAGTGCCCGCTAGGGAACCTACATAATCCAAGTGCCCGTTAGGGAACTTACATAGTCCAATGGCCCGCTAGGAAACCTACATAGTCCAAGTGCCCGTTAGTTAACCTAGATAGTCCAAATGTCCGCTAGGGAAACTACATAGTCCAAGTGCCCGCTAGTTAACCTAGATAGTCCAAGTGCCTGCTAGTAAACCTACATAATCCATGGGCCCGCTAGTTAACCTACATAGTGCAAGGGCCCGCTAGTAAACCTAGATCATGCAAGTGTCCGCTAGTTAACCTACATAGTCCAAATGCCCGCTAGGTAACCTAGATAGTCCAAGAGCCCGCTAGGGATCCTTCATAATCCAAGTGCCTACTAGATAACCTAGATAATCCAAGTGCACGCTAGTTAACCTAGATAATCCAAGTGCCCGCTAGTTAACCTAGATAGTCCAAGTGCCCGCTAGGGTATGTACAAAGTTCAAGTGCCCGCTAGGTAACCTAGATTGTCCAAGTGTCCGCTACTTAACCTACATAGTCCAAGTGCCCGCTAGGTAACCTAGATAGTCCAAGGTCCTGCTAGTTAACCTACATAGTCCAATGCCCGATAGGGAACCTACATACTCCAAGTGCCCGCTGAGGAACCTAAATAGTCCAAGTACCCGATAGGGAACCTACATATTCCAAGTGCCCATTAGGGAACCTAGATAGTCCAAGTGCTCATAGGGAAGTATATAGTCCAAGTGCCCGCTAGGGAACCTACATAGTCCAAGGTCAGCTAGTTAACCTAGATAGTCCAAGTGCCCGCTAGTTAACCTACATAGTCCGAGAACCCGCTAATTAACCTAGATAGTCCAAGTTCCCGCTAGTTAACCTACATAGTCCAAGGGCCCTGTAGTTAATCTAGATATTCCAAGTGCCCGCTAGTTAACCTAGATCATCCAAGTGTCCGCTAGTTAACCTACATAGTCCAAGTTCCCTTTAGGTAACCTAGATAGTACAAGTGCCCGCAAGGTAACATACATAGTCCAAGTGCCCGCTAGGTAACCTAGATATTCCAAGTTCCTGTTAGCTAACCTAGATAATCCAAGTGCCCGCTAGGTAACCTACATAGTCTAAGTGCCCTTTCGTTAAGCTAGATAATCCAAGTGCCCGCTTGGTAACCTAGACTGTCCAATTGTCCGCTAGGTTACCTACATAGTCCAAGTGCATGTTCGTTAACCTAGATAGTCCAAGTGCCAGCTAGGTAACCTACATAGTCCAAGGGTCTGCTAGGTAACCTATATAGTCCAAGTGCCCGTTAGTTAACCTACATAGTCCAAGTGCCCGCTAAGAAACCTAGATAGTCCAAGTGTCCGTTAGGTAACCAAGATACTCCAATTGCCCGCTAGGTAACCTACATAGTCCAAGTTCCCGCTAGGTAACCTAGATAGTCCAAGTGCCCGTTACCTAACCTAGATACTCCAATTGCCCGCTATGCAACATACATAGTCCAAGTGCCCGTTCGTTAACCTAGAAGTCCAAGAGCCCGCTAGGTAACCTAGACTGTCCAAATTCCCGCTAGTTTACCTACATAGACCAAATACCCGTTCGGCAACCTAGATCGTCCAAGTGGCCGCTAGGTAACCTAGATAGTCCAAGTGCCCGCTAGGTAACCTAGATAGTCCAAGTGCCTGTTCGTTAACCTAGATAGTCCAATTGCCCGCTAGGTAACCTAGATTGTCCAAGTGTCCTCTAGGTTACCTACATATTCCAAGTGCACGTTCGTTAACCTAGATAGTCCAGGTGCCCGCTAGGTAACCTACATAGTCCAAGTGCCCGCAAGGTAACCTATATAGTCCAAGTTCCAGCTATGTAACCTAGATCGTGCAACTGTCCACTAGTTAACCTACATAGTCCAAGTGCCCGCTAGGTAAACTAGTTCGTCCAAGTGCCCGCTAAGGAACCTACATAGTCCAAGTGCACGATAGTTAACCTAGATAGTCTATGTGCCCGCTAGGGAACGTACATAGTCCAAGTGCCCGCTAGGTAACCTAGATAGTGCATGTGCCCGGTAGTTAACCTACATAGTCCATGTGCCCGCTAGTTAACCTACATAGACCAAGTGCCCGGTAGTTAACTTACATAGTTCAAGTGTCCGTAGGGAACATATATAGTCCAAGTGCCCGCTAGGGAACATACAGAGTCCAAGTGCCGCTAGGGAACCTATGTAGTCCAAGTGCCCGCTAGGGAATCTACATAGTCCAAGTGCCCGCTAGTTAACGTAGATAGTCCAAGTGCCGCTATTAATCTACACTGTTCAAGGGCCCGCTAGTTAACCTACATAGTCCAACTACCCGCTAGTTAACCTAGATCTTCCAAGTGTCCGATAGTTAACCTACATAGTACAAGTGCCCGCTAGGAAACCTAGATAGTCCAAGTGCCCGCTCTGGAACCTACATAGTCCAAGTGCCTGCTAGGGAACCTACATAGTCCAAATGCCCGCTCTGGAACATACATAGTCCAAGAGCCCGCTAGGGAATCTACATAGTCCATGGCCCCGCTATTTAACGTAGATAGTCCAAGTGCCGCTAGTTAATGTACATAGTCCAAGGGCCCGCTTGTTAACCTACATAGTCCAAGTACCCGCTAGTTAACCTAGATCGTCCAAGTACACGCTAGTTTACCTAGAAAGTCCAAGGGCCTGCCAGTTAACCTACATAGTCCAAGGGCCCGCTAGTTAACCTACATAGTCCAAGTGCCCGCTAGTTAACCTACATAGTCCAAGTGCCCGCTAGGTAACCTACAGAGTCTAAGTGCCCGCTGGCTTACCTATATAGTCCAAATGCCCGCTAGGGAACCTACATAATCCAAGTGCCCGCTAGGTAACCCAGATAATCCAAGTGCCCGCTAGTTAACCTATATCGTCCAAGTGCCCGCTAGCTAACCTAGATCGTCCAAGTGCCTGCTAGTTAACCTATATAGTCAATGGGCCCGCTAGTTAACCTACATAGTACAAGAGCCCGCTAGTTAACCTAGATCGTGCAAGTGTCCGCTAGTTAACCTACATAGTCCAAGTGCCAGTTAGCTAACCTAGATAGTCCAAGGGCCCGCTAGTTGACCTACATAGTCCAAGAGCCCACTAGGTAACCTAGATAATCCAAGTGCCCGCTAGGGAACATTCACAGTCCAAGTGCCAGCTAGTTAACCTAGATAGTCCTAGTGCCCGTTAGTTAACCTAGATAGTCCAAGTGCCCACTAGGGCACATACTTAGTCCAAGTGCCCGTTAGCTAACCTAGATTGTCCATGTGCCCGCTAGTTAACATTGATCATCCAAGTGCCTGCTATTTAACGTAGATAGTCAAAGTGCACGCTAGTTAACCTAGATAGGCCAAGTGCCGTCTAGTTAACCTAGATCGTACAAGAGCCCGCTAGTTAACCTACATAGTCCAAGGGCCCGCTGGTTAACCTACGTAGTCCAAGGTCCGCTAGTTATCCTAGATAGTCCAAGTGCTCGCTAGTTAACCTACATAGTACAAGGGCCCGCTAGTAGACCTAGATAGTCCAAGTGCCCACTAGGTAACCTAAGTAGTCCAAATGTCCGATAAGGATCCTACATAATCCAAGTGATCGCTAGGTAACCTACATAGTCCAAGTGCCCGTTCGTTAACCTAGATAGTCCAAGTGCCCGCTAGGTAACCTAGACTGTCCAAGTGCCCGCTAGTTTACCTATATAGTCCAAGTGCCTGTTCGTTAACCTAGATAATCCAAGTGCCCGCTAGGAAACCTACATAGTCCAAGGGCCCACTACGTAACCTAGATCGTCCTAGTGCCCGTTAGTTAACCTTGATAGTCCAAGTGCCCGCTAGGTAACCTAGATAGTCCAAGTGCGCGCTTGTTAACCTACATAGTCCACGGGCCCGCTAGTTAACCTACATAGCCCAAGGTCCATTAGTTAACCTAGATAGTCCAAGTGCCCGCTAGTTAACCTACATAGTACAAGGGCCCGCTAGTTGACCTAGATAATCCAAGTGCCCGCTAGTTAACCTAGATAGTCAAAGTGCCCGCTAGTTAACCTAAGTAGTACATATGTCCGATTGGGATCCTACATAGTCCAGTGCCCACTAGTCAACCTACTTAGTCCAAGTCCCCGCTAGGTAACCTAGACAGTCCAAGTGACCATTAGGTTACCTACATAGTCCAAGTGCCCGCTAGGTAACGTAGATAGCCCCAGTGCCCGCTAGGGAACGTACATAATCGAAGTGCCCGTTAGTTAACCTAGATAGTCAAAGTGCCGGCTAGGTAACCTAAATAGTCCAAGTGCCCGCTAGGGAACCTACATAGTACAAGTGCCCGCTAGGTAACCTAGATAGTCCAATTGCCCGTTAGCTAACCTAGATAGTGGAAGTGTCCGCTTGTTGACCTACATAGTCCAAGTGCCCGTTCGTTAACCTAGATAGGCCAAGTGCCCGCTAGGTAACCTAGACAGTCCAAGTGCCAGCTAGGTTACCTGCATAGTCCAAGTGCACGTTCGTTAACCTAGATAGTCCAAGTGCCCGCTGGTAACCTACATAGTCCACGGGCCCGCTAGGTAACCTTGATAGTCCAAGTGCCTTCTAGTTAACCTACATAGTCCAAGTGCCCGCTAGGGAAACTACATAGTCCAAGTGGCCACTAGGTAACCTAAGTAATCCAAGTGCCCGCTAGTTAACCTAAATAGTCCAAGTGCCCGCTAGTAAACCTAGATAGTCCAAGGGCCCGCTAGTTAATCCAGATAGTCCAAGTGCCCGCTAGTTAACCTAGATAGTCCAAGTGCCCGCTAGGTAACCTAGACTGTCCAAGTGCCCGCTAGTTTACCTATATAGTCCAAGTGCCTCTTCGTTAACCTAGATAGTCCAAGTGCCCGCTAGGAAACCTACATAGTCCAAGGGCCCACTACGTAACCTAGATAGTCCAAGTGTGCGCTTGTTAACATACATAGTCCACGGGCCCGCTAGTTAACCTACATAGCCCAAGGTCCATTAGTTAACCTAGATAGTCCAAGTGCCCGCTAGTTAACCTACATAGTACAAGGGCCCGCTAGTTGACCTAGATAGTCCAAGTGCCAGCTAGTTAACCTAGATAGTCAAAGTGCCCGCTAATTAACCTAAGTAGTACAAATGACCGATTGGGATCCTACATAGTCCAAGTGCCCGCTAGTTAACCTACTTAGTCCAAGTCCCCACTAGGTATCCTAGACAGTCCAATTGACCATTAAGTTACCTACATAGTCCAAGTGCCCGCTAGGTAACGTAGATAGCCCCAGTGCCCGCTAGGGAACGTACATAGTCCAAGTGCCCGTTAGTTAACCTAGATAGTCAAAGTGCCGGCTAGGTAACCTAAATAGTCCAAGTGCCCGCTAGGGAACCTACATAGTCCAAGTGCCCGCTACGTAACCTAGATAGTCCAATTGCCCGTTAGCTAACCTAGATAGTGGAAGTGTCCGCTTGTTGACCTACATAGTCCAAGTGCCCGTTCGCTAACCAAATAGTCTAAGTGCCCGCTGGTAACCTACATAGTCCACGGGCCCGCTAGGTAACCTTGATAGTCCAAGTGCCTTCTAGTTAACCTACATAGTCCAAGTGCCCGCTAGGGAAACAACATAGTCCACGTGCCCACTAGGTAACCTAAGTAATCCAAGTGCACGCTAGTTAACCTAGATAGTCCAAGTGCCCGCTAGTAAACCTAGATAGTCCAAGGGATCGTAGTTAATCTAGATAGTCCAAGTGCCCGCTAGTTAACCTAGATAGTCCAAGTGCCCGCTAGTTAACCTAGATAGTCCATGTGCCCGCTAGTTAACCTAGATAGTCCAAGGGTCCTCTAGTTAACCTAGTTAGTCCAAGTGCCTGCTAGTAAACCTACATAATCCATGGGCCCGCTAGTTAACCTAGATCGTGCAAGTGTCCGCTAGTTAACCTACATAGTCCAAGTGCCCGCAAGGTAACAGAAATAGTCCAAGTGGCCGCTAGGGAAACTTCATAATCCAAGTGCCTGCTAGATAACCTAGATAGTCCAAGTGCCTGCTAGTTCACCTAGATAGTCCTAGTGCCCGTTAGTTAACCTAGATAGTCCAAGTGCCCACTAGGGGACGTACATAGTCCAAGTGCCCGCTAGGTATCCTAGATAGTCCAACTGCGCGCTAGGGTATGTACATAGTCCAAGTGCCTGCTAGGAAACCTAGATAGTCCAAGTACACGCTTGTTAACCTATATAGTCCAAGGGCGCGCTAGTTAACCTACATAGCCCAAGGTCCATTAGTTAACCTAGATAGTCCAAGTGCCCGCTAGTTAACCTAGATAGTCAAAGTGCCCGCTAGTTAACCTAAGTAGTACAAATGTCCGATTGGGATCCTACATAGTCCAAGTGCCCGCTAGTTAACCTACTTAGTCCAAGTCCCCGCTAGGTAACCTAAACAGTCCAAGTGACCATTAGGTTACCTACATAGTCCAAGTGCCCGCTAGGTAACGTAGATAGCCCCAGTGCCCGCTAGGGAACGTACATAGTCCAAGTGCCCGTTAGTTAACCTTGATAGTCAAAGTGCCGGCTAGGTAACCTAAATAGTCCAAGTGCCCGCTAGGGAACCTACATAGTCCAAGTGCCCGCTAGGTAACCTAGATAGTCCAATTGCCCGTTAGCTAACCTAGATAGTGGAAGTGTCCGCTTGTTGACCTACATAGTCCAAGTGCCCGTTCGTTAACCTAGATAGGCCAAGTGCCCGCTAGGTAACCTAGACAGTCCAAGAGCCAGCTAGGTTACCTGCATAGTCCAAGTGCACGTTCGTTAACCTAGATAGTCCAAGTGCCAGCTGGTAACCTACATAGTCCACGGGCCCGCTAGGTAACCTTGATAGTCCAAGTGCCTTCTAGTTAACCTACATAGTCCAAGTGCCCGCTAGGGAAACTACATTGTCCAAGTGCCCACTAGGTAACCTAAGTAATCCAAGTGCCCGCTAGTTAACCTAGATAGTCCAAGTACCCGCTAGTAAACCTAGATAGTCCAAGGGCCCGTAGTTAATCTAGATAGTCCAAGTGGCCGCTAGTTAACCTAGATAGTCCAAGTGCCCGCTAGTTAACCAGATAGTCCATGTGCCCACTAGTTAACCTAGATAGTCCAAGAGCCCTCTAGTTAACCTAGATAGTCCAAGTGCCTGCTAGTAAACCTACATAATCCATGGGCCCGCTAGTTAACCTAGATCGTGCAAGTGTCCGCTAGTTAACCTACATAGTCCAAGTGCCCGCAAGGTAACAGAAATAGTCCAAGTGGCCGCTAGGGATCCTTCATAATCCACGTGCCTGCTAGATAACCTAGATAGTCCAAGTGCCCGCTAGTTAACCTAGATAGTCCTAGTGCCCGTTAGTTAACCTAGATAGTCCAAGTGCCCACTAGGGGACGTTCATAGTCCAAGTGCCCGCTAGGTATCCTAGATAGTCCAAGTGCGCGCTAGGGTATGTACACAGTCCAAGTGCCAGCTAGGAAACCTAGATAGTCCAAGTGCACGCTTGTTAACCTACATAGTCCAAGGGCCCGCTAGTTGACCTACATAGTCCAAGGTCCGTTAGTTAACCTAGATAGTCCAAGTGCCTGCTAGTTAATCTACATAGTACAAGGGCCCGCTAGTTGACCTAGATAGTCCAAGTGCCCCCTAGTTTACATAGATAGTCAAAGTGCCCGCTAGTTAACCTAAGTAGTACAAATGTCCGATAGGGATACTACATATTCCAAGTGCCCGCTAGTTAACCTACATACTCCAAGTCCCCGCTAGGTAACCTAGACAGTTCAAGTGACCATTAGGTTACCTACATAGTCCAAGTGCCCGTTCGTTAACCTACATAGTCCAAGTGCCCGCTAGGTAACGTAGATAGCCCCAGTGCCCGCTAGGGAACGTACATAGTCCAAGTGCCCTCTGGGTAACCTAGATAGTCCAAGAACCCGCTAGTTAACCTAGATTGTCCAAGTGCCCGCTAGGGATCCTTCATAATCCAAATGCCTGCTAGGTAACCTAGATATTCCAAGTGCCCGCTAGTTAACCTAGATAGTCCAGGTGCGCGCTAGGGTATGTACATAGTCCAAGTGATCGCTAGGCAACCTACATAGTCCAAGTGCCCGTTAGTTACCCTAGATTGTCAAAGTAACTGCTAGGTAACCTAAATAGTCCAAGTGCACCCTAGGGAACCTACATAGTCCAATTGCCCGCCACGTAACCTAGACAGCCCAATTGCCCGTTAGCTAACCTAGATAGTAGAAGTGTCCCCTAGTTAACCTACATAGTCTAAGTGCCCGTTCGTTAACCTAGATAGGCCAGGTGCCCGCTAGGTAACCTAGACAGTCCAAGTGCCCGCTAGGTTACCTACATAGTCCAAGTGCACGTTCATTAACCTAGATAGTCCAAATGCCCTCTGGTAACCTACATAGTCCAAGGGCCCGCTAAGTAACCTTGATAGTCCAAGTGCCTTCTAGTTAAACTACATAGTCCAAGTGCCCGCTAGGGAAACTCCATAGTCCAAGTGCCCGCTAGTTAACCTAGATAGTCCAAGTGCCCGCTAGTAAACCTAGATAGTCCAAGTGCCCACTAGTTAACCTAGATAGTCCAAGTGCCCGCTAGTTAACCTAGATAGTCCAAGAGCCCGCTAGTTAATCTAGATAGTCCAAGTACCCGATAGTTAACCTAGATAGTCCAAGGGCCCGCTAGTTAACCTAAGTAGTACAAATGTCCGATAGGGATCCTACATAGTCCAAGTGCCCGCTAGGTAACCTACATAGTCCAAGTGCCAGTTCGTTAACCTAGATAGTCCAAGTGCCCGCTAGGTAACCTAGACAGTCAAAGTGCCCGCTAGGTTTCCTACATAGTCCATGTGCCCGTTCGTTAACCTAGATTGTCTAAGTGCCCGCTAGGTAACCCACATAGTCCAAGTGCCCATTCGTTAACCTAGATAGTCAAAGTGCCCGCTAGGTAACCTAGACAGTCCAAGGACCCGCTAGGTTACCTACATAGTCCAAGTGCCCTTTCGTTAACCTAGATAGTCCAAGTGCCCGCTAGGTTACCTAGACAGTCCAAGTGCCAACTAGTTAACCTACATAGTCCAAGTGCCCGTTAGTTAACCTAGATAGTCAAAGTGCCTGCTAGGTAACCTACATAGTCCAACTTCCCGCTTCGTAACCTAAATAGTCCAAATGCCCGCTAGGGAAACTACATAGTCCAAGTGCCCGCTAGTTAACCTAGATAGTCCAAGTGCCTGCTAGTAAACCTACATAATCCATGGGCCCTCTAGTTAACCTACATAGTGCAAGGGCCCGCTAGTTAACCTAGATCGTGCAAGTGTCCGCTACTTAACCTACATAGCCCACGTACCCGCTAGGTAACCTAGATAGTCCAAGTTCCCGCTAGGGATCCTTCATAATCCAAGTGCCTACTAGATAACCTAGATAGTCCAAGTGCACCCTTGTTAACCTAGATAGTCCTAGTGCCCGTTAGTTAACCTAGATAGTCCAAGTGCCCGCTAGGTAACCCAGATAGTCCAAGTGCGCGCTAGGGTATGTACATAGTCCGAGTGCTTGCTAGGAAACCTAGATAGACCAAGTGCTTGCTTGTTAACCTACATAGTCCACGGGCCCGCTAGTTAACCTACATAGTCCAAGGTCCGTTAGTTAACCTAGATAATCCAAGTGCCCGCTAGTTAACCAAGATAGTCAAAGTGCCCGCTAGTTAACCTAAGTAGTACAATTGTCCGATAGGGATCCTACATAGTCCAAGCGCCCGCTAGTTAACCTACATAGTCCAAGTCCCCTCTAGGTAACCTAGACAGTCCAAGTGACCATTAGTTTACCTACATAGTCCAAGTTCCCGTTCGTTAACCTACATAGTCCAAGTGCCCGCTAGGTAACGTAGATAGCCCCAGTGCCCGCTAGGGAACGTACATAGTCCAAGTGCCCTCTAGGTAACCTAGATAGTCCAAGAACCCGCTAGTTAACCTAGATTGTCCAAGTGCCCGCTAAGGATCCTTCATAATCCATGTGCCTGCTAGGTAACCTAGATAGTCCAAGTGCCCGCTTGTTAACCTAGATAGTCCAAGTGCGCGCTAGGGTATGTACATAGTCCAAGTGCTCTCTAGGCAACCTACATAGTCCAAGTGCCCGTTAGTTACCCTAGATAGTCAAAGTGCCTGCTAGGTACCCTAAATAGTCCAAGTGGCCCCTAGGGAACCTACATAATCCAATTGCCCGCTAGGTAACCTAGATAGTCAAATTGCCCGTTAGCTAACCTAGATAGTAGAAGTGTCCCCTAGTTAACCTACATAGTCCAAGTGCCCGTTCGTTAACCTAGATAGTCCAAGTGCCCGCTAGGTAACCTAGACAGTCCAAGTGCCCGCTAGGTTACCTACATAGTCCAAGTGCACGTTCATTAACCTAGATAGTCCAAATGCCCTCTGGTAACCTACATAGTCCAAGGGCCCGCTAAGTAACCTTGATAGTCCAAGTGCCTTCTAGTTAACCTACATAGTCCAAGTGCCCGCTAGGGAAACTCCATAGTCCAATTGCCCGCTAGTTAACCTAGATAGTCCAAGTGCCCGCTAGTAAGCCTAGATAGTCCAAGTGCCCGCTAGTTAACCTAGATAGTCCAAGAGCCCGCTAGTTAATCTAGATAGTCCAAGTGCCCGATAGTTAACCTAGATAGTCAAAGGGCCCGCTAGTTAACCTAAGTAGTACAAATGTCCGATAGGGATCCTACATAGTCCAAGTGCCCGCTAGGTAACCTACATAGTCCAAGTGCCCGTTCGTTAACCTAGATAGTCCAAGTGCCCGCTAGGTAACCTAGACAGTCAAAGTGCCCGCTAGGTTTCCTACATAGTCCATGTGCCCGTTCGTTAACCTAGATTGTCTAAGTGCCCGCTAGGTAACCTACATAGTCCAAGTGCCCATTCGTTAACCTAGATAGTCAAAGTGCCCGCTAGGTAACCTAGACAGTCCAAGTGCCCGCTAGGTTACCTACATAGTCCAAGTGCCCGTTCGTTAACCTAGATAGTCCAAGTGCCCGCTAGGTTACCTAGACAGTCCAAGTGCCCGCTAGTAAACCTACATAGTCCAAGTGCCCGTTAGTTAACCTAGATAGTCAAAGTGCCTGCTAGGTAACCTACATAGTCCAAGTTCCCGCTTCGTAACCTAAGTAGTCCAAATGCCCGCTAGGGAAACTACATAGTCCAAGTGCCCGCTAGTTAACCTAGATAGTCCTAGTGCCTGCTAGTAAACCTACATAATCCATGGGCCCTCTAGTTAACCTACATAGTGAAAGGGCCCGCTAGTTAACCTAGATCGTGCAAGTGTCCACTACTTAACCTACATAGCCCACGTACCCGCTAGGTAACCTAGATAGTCCAAGTGCCCGCTAGGGATCCTTCATAATCCAAGTGCCTACTAGATAACCTAGATAGTCCAAGTGCCCGCTAGGTAACCTAAATAGTCCAAGTGCGCGCTAGGGTATGTACATAGTGCAAGTGCCTGCTAGGAAACTTAGATAGTCCAAGTGCTTGCTTTTTAACCTACATAGTCCACGGGCCCGCTAGTTAACCTACATAGTCCAAGGTCCGTTAGTTAACCTAGATAGTCCAAGTGCCCCCTAGTTAAACTACATAGTACAAGGGCCCGCTAGTTGACCTAGATAGTCCAAGTGCCCGCTAGTTAACCTAGATAGTCCAAGTGCCCGCTAGTTAACCTAGATAGTCAAAGTGCCCGCTAGTTAACCTAAGTAGTACAAATGTCCGATAGGGATCCTACATAGTCCAAGTGCCCGCTAGTTAACCTACATAGTCCAAGTCCCCGCTAGGTAACCTAGACAGTCCAAGTGACCATTAGTTTACCTACATAGTCCAAGTGCCCGTTCGTTAACCTACATAGTCCAAGTGCCCGCTAGGTAACGTAGATAGCCCCAGTGCCCGCTAGGGAACGTACATAGTCCATGTGCCCTCTAGGTAACCTAGATAGTCCAAGAACCCGCTAGTTAACCTAGATTGTCCAAGTGCCCGCTAGGGATCCTTCATAATCCTAGTGCCTGCTAGGTAACCTAGATAGTCCAAGTGCCCGCTAGTTAACCTAGATAGTCCTAGTGCCCGTTAGTTAACCTAGATAGTCCAAGTGCTCGCTAGGCAACCTACATAGTCCAAGTGCCCGCTAGGTAACCTAGATAGTCCAATTGCCCTTTAGCTAACCTACATAGTCGAAGTGTCCGCTAGTTAACCTACATAGTCCAAGTGCCTTTCGTTAACCTAGATAGGCAAAGTGCCCGCTAGGTAACCTAGAAAGTCCAAGTGCCCGCTAGGCTACCTACATAGTCCAAGTGCACGTTCGTTAACCTAGATAGTCCAAGTGCCCGCTGGTAACCTACATATTCCAAGGGCCCACTAGGTAACCTTGATTGTCCAAGTGCCTTCTAGTTAACCTACATAGTCCAAGTGCGCACTAGGGAAACTACATAGTCCAAGTGCACGCTAGTTATCCTAGATAGTCCAAGTGCCCGATTGTAAACCTAGATAGTCCAAGAGCCCGCTAGTTAACCTAGATAGTCCAAGTGCCCGCTAGTTAACCTAGATAGTCCAAGGGCCCCCTAGTTAATCTAGATAATCCTAGTGCCCGCTAGTTAACGTAGATAGTCAAAGTGCCCACTAGTTAACCTAGATCGTCCAAGTGCCCGCTGGTTAACCTAGATAATCCAAGTGCCCGCTAGTTAACCTAGATAGTCCAAGTGCCCGCTAGGGTATGTACAAAGTTCAAGTACCCGCTAGGTAACCTAGATTGTCCAAGTGTCCGCTACTTAACCTACATAGTCCAAGTGCCCGCTAGGTAACCTAGATAGTCCAAGGTCCTGCTAGATAACCTACATAGTCCAATGCCCGATAGGGAACATACGTAGTCCAAGTGCCCGCTGAGGAACCTAAATAGTCCAAGTGCCCGTTAGGGAACCTATATATTCCAAGTGCCCGTTAGGGAACCTAGATTGTCCAAGTGCCCGTAGGGAAGTATATAGTCCAAGTGCCCGCTAGGGAACCTACATAGTCCAAGGTCAGCTAGTTAACCTAGATAGTCCAAGTGCCCGCTAGTTAACCTACATAGTCCAAGAACCCGCTAGTTAACCTAGATAGTCCAAGTTCCCGCTAGTTAACCTACATAGTCCAAGGGCCCGCTAGTTAACCTAGATATTCCAAGTGCCCGCTAGTTAACCTAGATCGTCCAAGTGTCCGCTAGTTAACCTACATAGTCCAAGTTCCCGTTAGGTAACCTAGATAGTACAAGTGCCCGCAAGGTTACATACATAGTCCAAGTGCCCACTAGGTAACCTAGATATTCCAAGTTCCTGTTAGCTAACCTAGATAATCCAAGTGCCCGCTAGGTAACCTACATAATCCAAGTGCCCTTTCGTTAAGCTAGATAATCCAAGTGCCCGCTTGGTAACCTAGACTGTCCAATTGTCCGCTAGGTTACATACATAGTCCAAGTGCATGTTCGTTAACCTAGATAGTCCAAGTGCCAGCTAGGTAACCTACATAGTCCAAGGGTCCGCTAGGTAACCTATATAGTCCAAGTGCCCATTAGTTAACCTACATAGTCCAAGTCCCCGCTAAGAAACCTATATAGTCCAAGTGTCCGTTAGGTAACCTAGATAGTCCAAGTGCCCGCTAGGTAACCTACATAGTCCAAGTTCCCGCTAGGTAACCTAGATAGTCCAAGTGCCCGTTGCCTTACCTAGATAGTCCAATTGCCCGCTATGCAACATACATAGTCCAAGTGCGCGTTCGTTAACCTAGAAGTCCAAGAGCCCGCTAGGTAACCTAGACTGTCCAAGTTCCCGCTAGTTTATCTACATAGTCCAAATACCATTTCGGTAACCAAGATAGTCCAAGTGGCCGCTAGGTAACCTAGATAGTCCAAGTGCCCGCTAGGTAACTTACATAGTTCAAGTGCCCGCTAGGTAACCTATATAGTCCAAGTTCCAGCTATGTAACCTAGATCGTGCAACTGTCCACTAGTTAACCTACATAGTCCAAGTGCCCGCTAGGTAAACAAGTTCGTCCAAGTGCCCGCTAAGGAACCTACATAGTCCAAGTGCACAATAGTTAACCTAGATAGTCCAAGTGCCCGCTAGGGAACGTACATAGTCCAAGTGCCCGCTAGGTAACCTAGATAGTGCATGTGCCCGGTAGTTAACCTACATAGTCCATGTGCCCGCTATTTAACCTACATAGTCCAAGTGCCCGGTAGTTAACTTACATAGTTCAAGTGTCCGTAGGGAACATACATAGTCCAAGTGCCCGCTAGGGAACATACAGAGACCAAGTGACGCTAGGGAACCTATGTAGTCCAAGTGCCCGCTAGGGAATCTACATAGTCCAAGGGCCCGCTAGTTAACGTAGATAGTCCAAGTGCCGCTAGTTAATCTACACTGTTCAAGGGCCCGCTAGTTAACCTACATAGTCCAACTACCCGCTAGTTAACCTAGATCTTCCAAGTGTCCGATAGTTAACCTACATAGTACAAGTGCCCGCTAGGGAACCTAGATAGTCCAAGTGCCCGCTCTGGAAACTACATAGTCCAAGTGCCTGCTGGGAACCTACATAGTCCAAATTCCCGCTCTGGAATATACATAGTCCAAGAGCCCGCTAGGGAATCTACATAGTCCAAGGGCCCGCTAGTTAACGTAGATAGTCCAAGTGCCGCTAGTTAATGTACATAGTCCAAGGGCCGCTAGTTAACCTACATAGTCCAAGTACCCGCTAGTTAACCTAGATCGTCCAAGTGCACGCTAGTTTACCTACATAGTCCAAGGGCCCGCTAGTTAACCTACATAGTCCAAGGGCCCGCTAGTTAACCTATATAGTCCAAGTGCCCGCTAGTAAACCTACATAGTCCAAGTGCCCGCTAGGTAACCTAGACAGTTCAAGTGACCACTAGGTTACCTACATAGTCCAAGTGCCAGTTCGTTAACCTACATAGTCCAAGTGCCCGCTAGGTAACCAATATAGTCCACATGCCCGCTAGGGACCCTAATAGTCCAAATGCCCGCTAGTTAACCTAGATAGATCAAGTGCTCGCTAGTTAATCTAGATAATCCAAGTGCCCGCTAGTTAACCTAGATAGACCAAGTGCCTGCTACGGAACCTATCTAGTCCACGTGCCCGATAGGGAACCTACATAGTCCAAGTGCCCGCTAGTTAACATAGATAGTCCAAGTGCCCGCTAGGTAACGTAGATAGTCCAAATGCCCGCTAGGGAACGTACATAGTCCAAGTGCCCGCTAGGTAACCTAAATAGTTCAAGTGCCCACTAGTTAACCTGCATAGTCCAGGTTCCCCCTAGGTTACCTAGATAGTCCAAGGGCCCAGTAGGTAACCTACATTGTCCTAGTGCCCCATAGTTAACCTACATTCTCCAAGTGCCCGAAAGGGAACCTACATAGTCCAAGTGCCCGCAAGTAACCTACATAGTCCAAATGCCCGCTAGTTAACCTACATAGTCCAAGTGCCCGATAGGGAACCTACATAATCCAAGTGCCCGCTAGGGAACCTACATAGTCCAAGTGCCCGTTAGGGAACTTACATAGTCCAATGGCCCGCTAGGGAATCTACATAGTCCAAGTGCCCGTTAGTTAACCTAGATAGTCCAAGTGCCCGCTAGGTAACCTAGATAGTCCAAGAGCCCGGTAGGTAACCTACATACTCCAAGTACTCGCTAGGTAACGTAGATACTTCAAGTGCCATCTAGGTAACCTAGATAGTACAAGTGCCCGCTAGGTAACCTACAGAGTCTAAGTGCCCGCTAGCTTATCTATATACTCCAAATGCCCGCTAGGGAACCTACATAATCCAAGTGCCCGCTAGGTAACCCAGATAATCCAAGTGCCCGCTAGTTAACCTAGATCGTCCAAGTGCCCGCTAGTTAACCAAGATCGTTGAAGTGCCTGCTAGTTAACCTACATAGTCAATGGGCCCGCTAGTTAACCTACATAGTACAAGAGCCAGCTAGTTAACCTAGATCATGCAAGTGTCCGCTAGTTAACCTACATAGTCCAAGTGCCAGTTAGCTAACCTAGATAGTCCAAGGGCCCGCTAGTTGACCTACATAGTCCAAGTGCCCGCTAGGTAACCTAGATAATCCAAGTGCCCGCTAGGGAACATTCACAGTCCAAGTGCCAGCTAGGTAACCTAGATAGTCCAAGTGCCCGCTAGTTAACCTAGGTAGTCCTAGTGCCCGTTAGTTAACCTAGATAGTCCAAGTGCCCACTAGGGGACATACTTAGTCCAAGTGCCCGTTAGCTAACCTAGATTGTCCAAGTGCCCGCTAGTTAACATTGATCATCCAAGTGCCCGCTATTTAACCTAGATAGTCCAAGTGCACGCTAGTTAACCTAGATAGGCCAAGCGCCCTCTAGTTAACCTAGATCGTCCAAGTGCCCGCTAGTTAACCTACATAGTCCAAGGGCCCGCTAGTTAACCTACGTAGTCCAAGGTCCGCTAGTTATCCTAGATAGTCCAAGTGCTCGCTAGTTAACCTACATAGTACAAGGGCCTGCTAGTTGACCTAGATAGTCCAAGTGCCCGCTAGGTAACCTAAGTAGTCCAAATGTCCGATAGGGATCCTACATAATCCAAGTGCCCGCTAGGTAACCTACATAGTCCAAGTGCCCGTTCATTAACCTAGATAGTCCAAGTGCCCGCTAGGTAACCTAGACTGTCCAAGTGCCAGCTAATTTACCTATATAGTCCAAGTGCCTGTTCGTTAACCTAGATAGTCCAAGTGCCCGCTAGGAACCCTACATAGTCAAAGGGCCCGCTAGGAAACCTAGATAGTCCAAATGCCCGCTAGGTAACCTAGATAGTCCAAGGGCCCGCTAGGTAACCTACATAATCCTAGTGCCCCCTAGTTAACCTACATTCTCCAATTGCCCTATAGGGAACCTATATAGTCCAAGTGCCCGTTAGTTAACCTAGATAGTCCAAGTGCCCGCTTGGTAACCTAGATAGTCCGACATTCCGCTAGGTAACCTACATACTCCAAGAACCCGCTAGGTAACATAGATAGTTCAAGTACCATCTAGGTAACCTAGATAGTCCAAGTGCCCGCTAGGTAACCTACAGAGTCTAAGGGCCCGCTAGCTTATCTATATAGTCCAAATGCCCGCTAGGGAACCTACATAATCCAAGTGCCCGCTTGGTAACCCAGATAATCCAAGTGCCCGCTAGTTAACCTATATAGTCCAAGTGCCCGCTAGTTAACCTAGATCGTCCAAGTGCCTGCTAGTTAACCTACATAGTCAATGGGCCCGCTAGTTTACCTACATAGTACAAGAGCCCGCTAGTTAACCTAGATCATGCAAGTGTCCGCTAGTTAACCTACATAGTCCAAGTGCCAGTTAGCTAACCTAGATAGTCCAAGGGCCCACTAGTTGACCTATATAGTCCAAGTGCCCGCTAGGTAACCTAGATAATCCAAGTGCCCGCTAGGGAACATTCATAGTCCAAGTGCCAGGTAGGTAACCTAGATAGTCCAAGTGCCCGCTAGGTAACCTAGATAGTCCTAGTGCCCGTTAGTTAACCTAGATATTCCAAGTGCTCACTAGGGGACGTACTTAGTCCAAGTGCCCGTAAGGTAACCTAGATAGACCACGTGCCCGCTAGTTAACATTGATCATCCAAGTGCCCGCTATTTAACCTAGATAGTCCAAGTGCACGCTAGTTAACCTACATAGTCCAAGGGCACGCTAGTTAACCTACGTAGTCCAAGGTCCGCTAGTCATCCTAGATAGTCCAAGTGCTCGCTAGTTAACCTACATAGTACAAGGGCCCGCTAGTTGACCTAGATAGTCCAAGTGCTTACTAGTTAACCTACATAGTACAAGGGCCCGCTAGTTAACCTAGATAGTCCTAGTGCCCGTTCATTAACCTAGATAGCCCAAGTGCCCGCTAGGCAACCTAGACTATCCAAGTGCCCGCTAGTTTACCTATATAGTCCAAGTGCCTGTTCATTAACCTAGATAGTCCAAGTGCCGGCTAGTTAACCTACATAGTCCAGGTGCCCGCTAGGTAACCTAGATAATCCAAGGGCCCGCTAGTTAACCTAGATAGTCCTAGTGCCCGTTAGTCAACCTAGATAGTCCAAGTGCCCACTAGGGGACGTACTTAGTCCAAGTGCCCGTTAGGTAACCTAGATAGTCCAAGTGCCCGCTAGTTAACATTGATCATCCAATTGCCCGCTATTTAACCTATATAGTCCAAGTGCACGCTAGTTAACCTACATAGTCCAAGGGCCCGCTAGTTGACCTAGATAGTCCAAGTGCCCGCTAGTTAACCTAGATATTCCAAGTGCCCGCTAGGTAACCTAAGTAGTCCAAATGTCCGATAGGGATCCTACATAATCCAAGTGCCCGCTAGGTAACCTACATAGTCCAGGTGCCCGTTAGTTAACCTAGATAGTCCAAGTGCCCGCTAGGTAACCTAGACTATCCAAGTGCCCGCTAGTTTACCTATATAGTCCAAGTGCCTGTTCGTTAACCTAGATAGTCCAAGTGCCGGCTAATTAACCTACATAGTCCAGGTGCCCGCTAGGTAACCTAGATAATCCAAGGGCCCGCTAGTAAACCTACATAGTCCAAGTGCCTGGTAGTTAACTTACATAGTTCAAGTGTCCATAGGGAACATACATAGTTCAAGTGCCCGCATGGGAACCTACATAGTCCAAGTGCCCGTTAGGTAACCTAGATCGTCCAAATGCCCGCTAGGGAACCCATATAGTCAAAGTACCCGCTAGGGAACTTACATAGTCCAAGGGCCCACTAGGGAATCTACATAGTCCAAGTGCCCGTTAGTTAACCTAGATAGTCCAAGTGTCCGTTAGGTAACCTAGATGGTCCAACAGCCCGCTAGGTAACCTACATATTCCAAGAACCCGCCAGGTAACGTAGATAGTTCAAGTGCCAGCTAGGTAACCTAGATAGTTCAAGTGCCCGCTAGTTAACCTAGAGAGTCTAAGTGCCCGCTAGGTTATCTATATAGTCCAAATGCTCGCTAGGGAACCTACATAGTCCAAGTGCCCGCTAGGAAACCTATATAATCCATGTGCCCGCTAGTTAACCTATATCGTCCAAGTGCCTGCTAGTTAACCTAGATCGTCCAAGTGCCCGCTAGTTAACCTACATAGTCAATGGGCCCGCTAGTTAACCTACATAGTGCAAGAGCCCGCTAGTTAACCAGGATCATTCAAGTGTCCGCTAGTTAACCTACATAGTCCAAGTGCCAGTTAGCTAACCTAGATAGTCCAAGGACCCACTAGTTGACCTACATAGTCCAAGTGCCCGCTAGGTGACCTAGATAATCCAATTGCCCGCTAGGGAACATTCATAATCCAAGTGCCAGCTAGGTAACCTAGATAGTCCAAGTGCCCGCTAGTTAACCTAGATAGTCCTAGTGCCCGTTAGTTAATCTAGATAGTCCATGTGCCCACTAGGGGACATACTTAGTCCAAGTGCCCGTTAGCTAATGTAGATAGTCCAAGTGCCCGCTAGTTTACCTATATAGTCCAAGTGCCTGTTCGTTAACCTAGATAGTCCAAGTGCCGGCTAGTTAACCTACATAGTCCAGGTCCCCGCTAGGTAACCTAGATAGTTCAAGGGCCCGCTATTTAACCTACATAGTCCAAGTGCCTGGTAGTTAACTTACATAGTTCAAGTGTCCATAGGGAACATACATAGTCCACGTGCCCGCATGGAAACCTACATAGTCCAAGTGCCCGTTAGGGAACCCACATAATCCAAGTGCCCGCTAGGGAACTTACATAGTCCATGGGCACGCATGGGAACCTACATAGTCCAAGTGCCCGTTAGTTAACCTAGATAGTCCAAGTGCCCGCTAGGTAACCTAGATAGTCCAACAGCCCGCTAGGTAAACTAGATAGTCCAAGAGCCCGCTAGTTAACCTACATAGTCCAAGTGCCTGGTAGTTAACTTACAGAGTTCAAGTGTCCGTAGGGAACATACATAGTCAAAGTGCCCGCTAGGGAACCTACATAGTCCAAGTGTCCGGTAGGTAACCCAGATAGTCCAAATGCCCGCTGGGGAACCCACATAGTCCAAGTGCCCGCTAGGGAACTTACATAGTCCAAGGGCCCACTATGGAATCTACATAGTCCAAGTGCCCGTTAGTTAACCTAGATTGTCAAAGTGCCCGTTAGGTAACCTAGATAGTCCAACAGCCCGCTAGGTAACCTACATATTCCAAGAACCCGCTAGGTAACGTAGATAGTTCAAGTGCCAGCTAGGTAACCTAGATAGTTCAAGTGCCCGCTAGGTAACCTACAGAGTCTAAGTGCCCGCTAGGTTATCTATATAGTCCAAATGCCGCTAGGGAACCTACATAGTCCAAGTGCCCGCTAGGTAACCTAGATAGTCCAAGTGCCCGCTAGTTAACCTATATCGTCCAAGTGCCCGCTAGTTAACCTAGATCGTGCAAGTGCCCGCTAGTTAACCTACATAGTCAATGGGCCTGCTAGTTAACCTACATAGTGCAAGAGCCCGCTAGTTAACCTAGATCGTGCAAGTGTCCGCTAGTTAACCTACATAGTCCAAGTGCAAGTTAGCTAACCTAGATAGTCCAAGGGCCCGCTAGTTGACCTACATAGTTCAAGTGTCCGCTAGGTAACCTAGATAATCCAATTGCCCGCTAGTTAACCTATATCGTCCAAGTGCCCGCTAGTTAACCTAGATCGTCCAAGTGCCCGCTAGTCAACCTACATAGTCAATGGGCCTGCTAGTTAACCTACATAGTCCAACTACCCGCTAGTTAACCTAGATCTTCCAAGTGTCCGATAGTTAACCTACATAGTACAAGTGCCCGCTAGGGAACCTAGATAGTCCAAGTGCCCGCTCTGGAAACTACATAGTCCAAGTGCCTGCTGGGAACCTACATAGTCCAAATTCCCGCTCTGGAATATACATAGTCCAAGAGCCCGCTAGGGAATCTACATAGTCCAAGGGCCCGCTAGTTAACGTAGATAGTCCAAGTGCCGCTAGTTAATGTACATAGTCCAAGGGCCGCTAGTTAACCTACATAGTCCAAGTACCCGCTAGTTAACCTAGATCGTCCAAGTGCACGCTAGTTTACCTACATAGTCCAAGGGCCCGCTAGTTAACCTACATAGTCCAAGGGCCCGCTAGTTAACCTATATAGTCCAAGTGCCCGCTAGTAAACCTACATAGTCCAAGTGCCCGCTAGGTAACCTAGACAGTTCAAGTGACCACTAGGTTACCTACATAGTCCAAGTGCCAGTTCGTTAACCTACATAGTCCAAGTGCCCGCTAGGTAACCAATATAGTCCACATGCCCGCTAGGGACCCTAATAGTCCAAATGCCCGCTAGTTAACCTAGATAGATCAAGTGCTCGCTAGTTAATCTAGATAATCCAAGTGCCCGCTAGTTAACCTAAATAGACCAAGTGCCTGCTACGGAACCTATCTAGTCCACGTGCCCGATAGGGAACCTACATAGTCCAAGTGCCCGCTAGTTAACATAGATAGTCCAAGTGCCCGCTAGGTAACGTAGATAGTCCAAATGCCCGCTAGGGAACGTACATAGTCCAAGTGCCCGCTAGGTAACCTAAATAGTTCAAGTGCCCACTAGTTAACCTGCATAGTCCAGGTTCCCCCTAGGTTACCTAGATAGTCCAAGGGCCCAGTAGGTAACCTACATTGTCCTAGTGCCCCATAGTTAACCTACATTCTCCAAGTGCCCGAAAGGGAACCTACATAGTCCAAGTGCCCGCAAGTAACCTACATAGTCCAAATGCCCGCTAGTTAACCTACATAGTCCAAGTGCCCGATAGGGAACCTACATAATCCAAGTGCCCGCTAGGGAACCTACATAGTCCAAGTGCCCGTTAGGGAACTTACATAGTCCAATGGCCCGCTAGGGAATCTACATAGTCCAAGTGCCCGTTAGTTAACCTAGATAGTCCAAGTGCCCGCTAGGTAACCTAGATAGTCCAAGAGCCCGGTAGGTAACCTACATACTCCAAGTACTCGCTAGGTAACGTAGATACTTCAAGTGCCATCTAGGTAACCTAGATAGTACAAGTGCCCGCTAGGTAACCTACAGAGTCTAAGTGCCCGCTAGCTTATCTATATACTCCAAATGCCCGCTAGGGAACCTACATAATCCAAGTGCCCGCTAGGTAACCCAGATAATCCAAGTGCCCGCTAGTTAACCTAGATCGTCCAAGTGCCCGCTAGTTAACCAAGATCGTTGAAGTGCCTGCTAGTTAACCTACATAGTCAATGGGCCCGCTAGTTAACCTACATAGTACAAGAGCCAGCTAGTTAACCTAGATCATGCAAGTGTCCGCTAGTTAACCTACATAGTCCAAGTGCCAGTTAGCTAACCTAGATAGTCCAAGGGCCCGCTAGTTGACCTACATAGTCCAAGTGCCCGCTAGGTAACCTAGATAATCCAAGTGCCCGCTAGGGAACATTCACAGTCCAAGTGCCAGCTAGGTAACCTAGATAGTCCAAGTGCCCGCTAGTTAACCTAGGTAGTCCTAGTGCCCGTTAGTTAACCTAGATAGTCCAAGTGCCCACTAGGGGACATACTTAGTCCAAGTGCCCGTTAGCTAACCTAGATTGTCCAAGTGCCCGCTAGTTAACATTGATCATCCAAGTGCCCGCTATTTAACCTAGATAGTCCAAGTGCACGCTAGTTAACCTAGATAGGCCAAGCGCCCTCTAGTTAACCTAGATCGTCCAAGTGCCCGCTAGTTAACCTACATAGTCCAAGGGCCCGCTAGTTAACCTACGTAGTCCAAGGTCCGCTAGTTATCCTAGATAGTCCAAGTGCTCGCTAGTTAACCTACATAGTACAAGGGCCTGCTAGTTGACCTAGATAGTCCAAGTGCCCGCTAGGTAACCTAAGTAGTCCAAATGTCCGATAGGGATCCTACATAATCCAAGTGCCCGCTAGGTAACCTACATAGTCCAAGTGCCCGTTCATTAACCTAGATAGTCCAAGTGCCCGCTAGGTAACCTAGACTGTCCAAGTGCCAGCTAATTTACCTATATAGTCCAAGTGCCTGTTCGTTAACCTAGATAGTCCAAGTGCCCGCTAGGAACCCTACATAGTCAAAGGGCCCGCTAGGAAACCTAGATAGTCCAAATGCCCGCTAGGTAACCTAGATAGTCCAAGGGCCCGCTAGGTAACCTACATAATCCTAGTGCCCCCTAGTTAACCTACATTCTCCAATTGCCCTATAGGGAACCTATATAGTCCAAGTGCCCGTTAGTTAACCTAGATAGTCCAAGTGCCCGCTTGGTAACCTAGATAGTCCGACATTCCGCTAGGTAACCTACATACTCCAAGAACCCGCTAGGTAACATAGATAGTTCAAGTACCATCTAGGTAACCTAGATAGTCCAAGTGCCCGCTAGGTAACCTACAGAGTCTAAGGGCCCGCTAGCTTATCTATATAGTCCAAATGCCCGCTAGGGAACCTACATAATCCAAGTGCCCGCTTGGTAACCCAGATAATCCAAGTGCCCGCTAGTTAACCTATATAGTCCAAGTGCCCGCTAGTTAACCTAGATCGTCCAAGTGCCTGCTAGTTAACCTACATAGTCAATGGGCCCGCTAGTTTACCTACATAGTACAAGAGCCCGCTAGTTAACCTAGATCATGCAAGTGTCCGCTAGTTAACCTACATAGTCCAAGTGCCAGTTAGCTAACCTAGATAGTCCAAGGGCCCACTAGTTGACCTATATAGTCCAAGTGCCCGCTAGGTAACCTAGATAATCCAAGTGCCCGCTAGGGAACATTCATAGTCCAAGTGCCAGGTAGGTAACCTAGATAGTCCAAGTGCCCGCTAGGTAACCTAGATAGTCCTAGTGCCCGTTAGTTAACCTAGATATTCCAAGTGCTCACTAGGGGACGTACTTAGTCCAAGTGCCCGTAAGGTAACCTAGATAGACCACGTGCCCGCTAGTTAACATTGATCATCCAAGTGCCCGCTATTTAACCTAGATAGTCCAAGTGCACGCTAGTTAACCTACATAGTCCAAGGGCACGCTAGTTAACCTACGTAGTCCAAGGTCCGCTAGTCATCCTAGATAGTCCAAGTGCTCGCTAGTTAACCTACATAGTACAAGGGCCCGCTAGTTGACCTAGATAGTCCAAGTGCTTACTAGTTAACCTACATAGTACAAGGGCCCGCTAGTTAACCTAGATAGTCCTAGTGCCCGTTCATTAACCTAGATAGCCCAAGTGCCCGCTAGGCAACCTAGACTATCCAAGTGCCCGCTAGTTTACCTATATAGTCCAAGTGCCTGTTCATTAACCTAGATAGTCCAAGTGCCGGCTAGTTAACCTACATAGTCCAGGTGCCCGCTAGGTAACCTAGATAATCCAAGGGCCCGCTAGTTAACCTAGATAGTCCTAGTGCCCGTTAGTCAACCTAGATAGTCCAAGTGCCCACTAGGGGACGTACTTAGTCCAAGTGCCCGTTAGGTAACCTAGATAGTCCAAGTGCCCGCTAGTTAACATTGATCATCCAATTGCCCGCTATTTAACCTATATAGTCCAAGTGCACGCTAGTTAACCTACATAGTCCAAGGGCCCGCTAGTTGACCTAGATAGTCCAAGTGCCCGCTAGTTAACCTAGATATTCCAAGTGCCCGCTAGGTAACCTAAGTAGTCCAAATGTCCGATAGGGATCCTACATAATCCAAGTGCCCGCTAGGTAACCTACATAGTCCAGGTGCCCGTTAGTTAACCTAGATAGTCCAAGTGCCCGCTAGGTAACCTAGACTATCCAAGTGCCCGCTAGTTTACCTATATAGTCCAAGTGCCTGTTCGTTAACCTAGATAGTCCAAGTGCCGGCTAATTAACCTACATAGTCCAGGTGCCCGCTAGGTAACCTAGATAATCCAAGGGCCCGCTAGTAAACCTACATAGTCCAAGTGCCTGGTAGTTAACTTACATAGTTCAAGTGTCCATAGGGAACATACATAGTTCAAGTGCCCGCATGGGAACCTACATAGTCCAAGTGCCCGTTAGGTAACCTAGATCGTCCAAATGCCCGCTAGGGAACCCATATAGTCAAAGTACCCGCTAGGGAACTTACATAGTCCAAGGGCCCACTAGGGAATCTACATAGTCCAAGTGCCCGTTAGTTAACCTAGATAGTCCAAGTGTCCGTTAGGTAACCTAGATGGTCCAACAGCCCGCTAGGTAACCTACATATTCCAAGAACCCGCCAGGTAACGTAGATAGTTCAAGTGCCAGCTAGGTAACCTAGATAGTTCAAGTGCCCGCTAGTTAACCTAGAGAGTCTAAGTGCCCGCTAGGTTATCTATATAGTCCAAATGCTCGCTAGGGAACCTACATAGTCCAAGTGCCCGCTAGGAAACCTATATAATCCATGTGCCCGCTAGTTAACCTATATCGTCCAAGTGCCTGCTAGTTAACCTAGATCGTCCAAGTGCCCGCTAGTTAACCTACATAGTCAATGGGCCCGCTAGTTAACCTACATAGTGCAAGAGCCCGCTAGTTAACCAGGATCATTCAAGTGTCCGCTAGTTAACCTACATAGTCCAAGTGCCAGTTAGCTAACCTAGATAGTCCAAGGACCCACTAGTTGACCTACATAGTCCAAGTGCCCGCTAGGTGACCTAGATAATCCAATTGCCCGCTAGGGAACATTCATAATCCAAGTGCCAGCTAGGTAACCTAGATAGTCCAAGTGCCCGCTAGTTAACCTAGATAGTCCTAGTGCCCGTTAGTTAATCTAGATAGTCCATGTGCCCACTAGGGGACATACTTAGTCCAAGTGCCCGTTAGCTAATGTAGATAGTCCAAGTGCCCGCTAGTTTACCTATATAGTCCAAGTGCCTGTTCGTTAACCTAGATAGTCCAAGTGCCGGCTAGTTAACCTACATAGTCCAGGTCCCCGCTAGGTAACCTAGATAGTTCAAGGGCCCGCTATTTAACCTACATAGTCCAAGTGCCTGGTAATTAACTTACATAGTTCAAGTGTCCATAGGGAACATACATAGTCCACGTGCCCGCATGGAAACCTACATAGTCCAAGTGCCCGTTAGGGAACCCACATAATCCAAGTGCCCGCTAGGGAACTTACATAGTCCATGGGCACACATGGGAACCTACATAGTCCAAGTGCCCGTTAGTTAACCTAGATAGTCCAAGTGCCCGCTAGGTAACCTAGATAGTCCAACAGCCCGCTAGGTAAACTAGATAGTCCAAGAGCCCGCTAGTTAACCTACATAGTCCAAGTGCCTGGTAGTTAACTTACAGAGTTCAAGTGTCCGTAGGGAACATACATAGTCAAAGTGCCCGCTAGGGAACCTACATAGTCCAAGTGTCCGGTAGGTAACCCAGATAGTCCAAATGCCCGCTGGGGAACCCACATAGTCCAAGTGCCCGCTAGGGAACTTACATAGTCCAAGGGCCCACTATGGAATCTACATAGTCCAAGTGCCCGTTAGTTAACCTAGATTGTCAAAGTGCCCGTTAGGTAACCTAGATAGTCCAACAGCCCGCTAGGTAACCTACATATTCCAAGAACCAGCTAGGTAACGTAGATAGTTCAAGTGCCAGCTAGGTAACCTAGATAGTTCAAGTGCCCGCTAGGTAACCTACAGAGTCTAAGTGCCCGCTAGGTTATCTATATAGTCCAAATGCCGCTAGGGAACCTACATAGTCCAAGTGCCCGCTAGGTAACCTAGATAGTCCAAGTGCCCGCTAGTTAACCTATATCGTCCAAGTGCCCGCTAGTTAACCTAGATCGTGCAAGTGCCCGCTAGTTAACCTACATAGTCAATGGGCCTGCTAGTTAACCTACATAGTGCAAGAGCCCGCTAGTTAACCTAGATCGTGCAAGTGTCCGCTAGTTAACCTACATAGTCCAAGTGCAAGTTAGCTAACCTAGATAGTCCAAGGGCCCGCTAGTTGACCTACATAGTTCAAGTGCCCGCTAGGTAACCTAGATAATCCAATTGCCCGCTAGTTAACCTATATCGTCCAAGTGCCCGCTAGTTAACCTAGATCGTCCAAGTGCCCGCTAGTCAACCTACATAGTCAATGGGCCTGCTAGTTAACCTACATAGTGCAAGAGCCCGCTAGTTAACCTAGATCGTGCAAGTGTCCGCTAGTTAACCTACATAGTCCAAGTGCCAGTTAGCTAACCTAGATAGTCCAAGGGCCCGCTAGTTGACCTACATAGTTCAAGTGCCCGCTAGGTAACCTAGATAATCCAATTGCCCGCTAGTTAACCTATATCGTCCAAGTGCCCGCTAGTTAACCTAGACTGTCGAAGTGCCCGCTAGGTAACTTAGATAGTCCAAGTGCCCGCTAGGTAACCTAAGTAGTCCAAATGTCCGATAGGGTTCCTACATAGTCCAAGTGCCCGCTAGGTAACCTAGACTGTCGAAGTGCCCGCTAGGTAACCTAGATAGTCCAAGTGCCCGCTAGGTAACCTAGAGTCCAAGTGCTCGCTAGTTAACCTACATAGTCCAAGTGCCCACTATGTAACGTAGAAAGTCAAAGTGCCCGTTAGGTAACCTAGATAGTCCAAGTGCCCGCTAGGTAACTTACATTGTCCAAGTTCCTGCTAGGTAACCTAGATAGTCCAAGTGCCAGTTACCAAACCTAGATAGTCCAAGTGCCCGGTAAGCAACCTACATAGACCAAGTGCCCGTTCGTTAACCTAGAATTCCAAGTGCCCGCTAGGTTAACTAGACAGTCCAAGTGCCCGCTAGGTTACCTGCATATTCCAAGTGCCCGTTCGTTAACCTAGATAGTCCAAGTGACCACCAGGTAACCTAGATAGTCCAAGTGCCCGCTAGGTAACCTATATAGTCCAAGTGCCCGCTAGGTAACCTAGATAGTCCAAGGGCCCGCTAGTTAACCTAGATAGTCCAAGTGTCCTCTAGTTAACCTACATAGTCCAAGTGCCCGCTAGTTAACCTACATACCAAGTTTCCGCTATGTAACCTAGATAGTCCAAGGGCACGCTAGTTAACCTACATAGTCCAAGTGCCCGCTAAGGAACCTACATAGTCCAAGTGCACGCTAGTTAACCTAGATAGTCAAAATGCCCGCTAGTTAACCTAGATAGTCCAAGTGCCCGCTAAGGAACCTACATAGTCCAAGTGCACGCTAGTTAACCTAGATAGTCAAAATGCCCGCTAGTTAACCTAGATAGTCCAAGTGCCTGCTAGGTAACCTACATAGTGCAAGTGTCCGCTAGTTTACCTACATATTCCAAGTGCCGGTTACCTAACCTAGATACTCCAATTGCCCGCTATGCAACATACATAGTCCAAGTGCCCGTTCGTTAACCTAGAAGTCCAAGAGCCCGCTAGGTAACCTAGAGTGTCCAAATTCCCGCTAGTTTACCTACATAGTCCAAATACCCGTTCGGCAACCTAGATCGTCCAAGTGGCCGCTAGGTAACCTAGATAGTCCAAGTGCCCGCTAGGTAACCTAGATAGTCCAAGTGCCTGTTCGTTAACCTAGATAGTCCAATTGCCCGCTAGGTAACCTAGATTGTCCAAGTGTCCGCTAGGTTACCTACATATTCCAAGTGCCCGTTCGTTAACCTAGAAGTCCAAGAGCCCGCTAGGTAACCTAGACTGTCCAAGTTCCCGCTAGTTTATCTACATAGTCCAAATACCCGTTCGGTAACCAAGATAGTCCAAGTGGCCGCTAGGTAACCTACATAGTCCAAGTGCCCGCTAGGTAACTTACATAGTCCAAGTGCCCGCTACTTAACCTATATAGTCTAAGTTCCAGCTATGTAACCTAGATCGTGCAACTGTCCACTAGTTAACCTACATAGTCCAAGTGCCCGCTAGGTAAACTAGTTCGTCCAAGTGCCCGCTAAGGAACCTACATAGTCCAAGTGCACGATAGTTAACCTAGATAGTCCAAGTGCCCGCTAGGGAACGTACATAGTCCATGTGCCCGCTAGGTAACCTAGATAGTGCATGTGCCCGGTAGTTAACCTACAGAGTCCATGTGCCCGCTAGTTAACCTACATAGTCCAAGTGCCCGGTAGTTAACTTACATAGTTCAAGTGTCCGTAGGGAACATATATAGTCCAAGTGCCCGCTAGGGAACATACAGAGTACAAGTGCCACTAGGGAACCTCTGTAGTCCAAGTGCCCGCTAGGGAATCTACATAGTCCAAGTGCCCGCTAGTTAACGTAGATAGTCCAAGTGCCGCTATTAATCTACACTGTTCAAGGGCCCGCTAGTTAACCTACATAGTTCAACTACCCGCTAGTTAACCTAGATCTTCCAAGTGTCCGATAGTTAACCTACATAGTACAAGTGCCCGCTAGGGAACCTAGATAGTCCAAGTACCCGCTCTGGAACCTACATAGTCCAAGTGCCTGCTAGGGAACCTACATAGTCCAAATGCCCGCTCTGGAACATACATAGTCCAAGAGCCCGCTAGGGAATCTACATAGTCCATGGCCCCGTTAGTTAACATAGATAGTCCAAGTGCCGCTAGTTAATGTACATAGTCCAATGCCCGCTTGTTAACCTACATAGTCCAAGTACCCGCTAGTTAACCTAGATCGTCCAAGTACACGCTAGTTTACCTACATAGTCCAAGGGCCGCTAGTTAACCTACATAGTCCAAGGGCCCGCTAGTTAACCTACATAGTCCAAGTCCCCGCTAGTTAACCTACATAGTCCAAGTGCCCGCTAGGTAACCTAGACAGTTCAAGAGACGACTAGGTTACCTACATAGTCCAAGTGAGAGTTCGTTAACCTACATAGTCCATGTGCCCGCTAGGTAACCAATATAGTCCAAATGCCCGCTAGGGACCCTAATAGTCCAAATGCCCGCTAGTTAACCTTGATAGATCAAGTACTCGCTAGTTAACCTAGATAGTCCAAGTGCCCGCTAGTTAACCTAGATAGACCATGTGCCCGCTACGGAACCTATCTAGTCCACGTGCCCGTTAGGGAACCTACAAGTCCAAGTGCCCGCTAGTTAACATAGATAGTCCAAGTGCCCGCTAGGTAACGTAGATAGTCCAAGTGCCCGCTAGGGATCGTACATATTCTAAGTGCCCGCTAGGTAACCTAGATAGTCCAAGTGCCCACTAGGTAACCTAAGTAATCCAAGTGCCCGCTAGTTAACCTAGATAGTCCAAGTGCCCGCTAGTAAACCTAGATAGTCTAAGGGCCCGCTAGTTAATCTAGATAGTCCAAGTGCCCACTAGTTAACCTAGATAGTCCAAGTGCCCGCTAGTTAACCTAGATAGTCCATGTGCGCGCTAGTTAACCTAGATAGTCCAAGGGCCCTCTAGTTAACCTAGATAGTCCAAGTGCCTGCTAGTAAACCTACATAGTCCATGGGCCCGCTAGTTAACCTAGATCGTGCAAGTGTCCGCTAGTTAACCTACATAGTCCAAGTGCCCGCAAGGTAACCGAAATAGTCCAAGTGGCCGCGAGGGATCCTTCATAATCCACGTGCCTGCTAGATAACCTAGATAGTCCAAGTGCCCGCTAGTTAACCTAGATAGTCCTAGTGCCCGTTAGTTAACCTAGATAGTCCAAGTGCCCACTAGGGGACGTACATAGTCCAAGTGCCCGCTAGGTATCCTAGATAGTCCAAGTGCGCGCTAGGGTATGTACATAGTCCAAGTGCCTGCTAGGAAACCTAGATAGTCCAAGTGCACGCTTGTTAACCTACATAGTCCAAGGGCCCGCTAGTTAACCTACATAGTCAAAGGTCCGTTAGTTAACCTAGATAGTCCAAGTGCCCGCTAGTTAATCTACATAGTACAGGGGCCGCTAGTTGACCTAGATAGTCCAAGTGCCCGCTAGTTAACCTAGATAGTCAAAGTGCCCGATAGTTAACCTAAGTAGTACAAATGTCCGATAGGGATCCTACATATTCCAAGTGCCCGCTAGTTAACCTACATAGTCCAAGTCCACCCTAGGTAACCTAGACAGTTCAAGTGACCATTAGGTTACCTACATAGTCCAAGTGCCCGTTCGTTAACCTACATAGTCCAAGTGCCCGCTAGGTAACGTAGATAGCCCCAGTGCCCGCTAGGGAACGTACATAGTCCAAGTGCCCTCTAGGTAACCTAGATAGTCCAAGAACCCTCTAGTTAACCTAGATTGTCCATGTGCCCGCTAGGGATCCTTCATAATCCAAGTGCCTGCTAGGTAACCTAGATAGTCCAAGTGCCCGCAAGTTAACCTAGATAGTCCAAGTGCGCGCTAGGGTATGTACATAGTCCAAGTGCTCGCTAGGCAACCTACATAGTCCAAGTGCCCGTTAGTTACCCTAGATAGTCAAAGTGCCTGCTAGGTAACCTAAATAGTCCAAGTGCCCCCTAGGGAACCTATATAATCCAAGTGCCCGCTAGGTAACCTAGATAGTCCAATTGCCCGTTAGCTAACCTAGATAGTCGAAGTGTCCCCTAGTTAACCTACATAGTCCAAGTGCCCGTTCGTTAACCTAAATAGGCCAAGTGCCCACTAGGTAACCTAGACAGTCCAAGTGCCCGCTAGGTTACCTAAATAGTCCAAGTGCACGTTCGTTAACCTAGATAGTCCAAATGCCCTCTGGTAACCTACATAGTCCAAGGGCCCGCTAAGAAACCTTGATAGTCCAAGTGCCTTCTAGTGAACCCACATAGTCCAAGTGCCCGCTAGGGAAACTACATAGTTCAAGTGCCCACTAGTTAACCTAGATAGTCCATGTGCCCGCTAGTAAACCTAGATAGTCCAAGTGCCCACTAGTTAACCTAGATAGTCCAAGTGCCCGCTAGTTAACCTAGATAGTCCAAGAGCCCGCTAGTTAATCTAGATAGTCCAAGTGCCCGATAGTTAACCTAGATAGTCCAAGGGCCCGCTAGTTAACCTAAGTAGTACAAATGTCCGATAGGGATCCTACATAGCCCAAGTGCCCGCTAGGTAACCTACATAGTCCAAGTGCCCGTTCGTTAACCTAGATTGTCCAAGTGCCCGCTAGGGAACCTAGACAGTCAAAGTGCCCGCTAGGTTTCCTACATAGTCCATGTGCCCGTTTGTTAACCTAGATAGTCCAAGTGCCCGCTAGGTAACCTACATAGTCCAAGTGCCCATTCGTTAACCTGGATAGTCAAAGTGCCCGCTAGGTTACCTTGACAGTCTAAGTGCCCGCTAGTTAACCTACATAGTCCAAGTGCCCGTTAGTTAACCTAGATAGTCAAAGTGCCTGCTAGGTAACCTACATAGTCCAAGTTCCCGCTTGGTAACCTAAATAGTCCAAATGCCCGCTGGGGAAACTACATATTCCAAGTGCCCGCTAGTTAACCTAGATAGTCCAAGTGCCTGCTAGTAAACCTACATAATCCATGGGCCCTGTAGTTAACCTACATAGTGCAAGGGCCCGCTAGTTAACCTAGATCGTGCAAGTATCCGCTACTTAACGTACATAGCTAACGTACCCGCTAGGTAATCTGGATAGTCCAAGTGCCCGCTAGGGATCCTTCATAATCCAAGTGCCTACTAGATAACCTAGATAGTCCAAGTGCCCCCAGTTAACTTAGATAGTCCTAGAGCCCGTTAGTTAACCTAGATAGTCCAAGTGCCCGCTAGGTAACCTAGATAGTCCAAGTGCGCGCTAGGGTATGTACATAGGCCGAGTGCCTGCTAGGAAACCTAGATAGTCCAAGTGCTTGCTTGTTAACCTACATAGTCCACGGGCCCGCTAGTTAACCTACATAGTCCAAGGTCCGTTAGTTAACCTAGATAGTCCAAGTGCCCGCTGGTTAAACTACATAGTACAAGGGCCCGCTAGTTGACCTAGATAGTCCAAGTGCCCGCTAGTTAACCTAGATAGTCAAAGTGCCCGCTAGTTAACCTAAGTAGTACAAATGTCCGATAGGGATCCTACATAGTCCAAGTGCCCGCTAGTTAACCTACATAGTCCAAGTCCCCGCTAGGTAACCTAGACAGTCCAAGTGACCATTAGTTTACCGACATAGTCCAAGTGCCCATTCGTTAACCTACATAGTCCAAGTGCCCGCTAGGTAACGTAGATAGCCCCAGTGCCCGCTAGGGAATGTACATAGTCCAAGTGCCCTCTAGGTAACCTAGATAGTCCAAGAAACCGCTAGTTAACCTAGATTGTCCAAGTGCCCGCTAGGGATCCTTCATAATCCAAGTGCCTGCTAGGTAACCTAGATAGTCCAAGTGCCCGCTAGTTAACCTAGATAGTCATAGTTCCCGTTAGTTAACCTAGATAGTCCAAGTGCGCGCTAGGGTATGTACATAATCCACGTGCTCGCTAGGCAACCTACATAGTCCAAGTGCCCGCTAGGTAACCTAGATAGTCCAATTGCCCTTTAGCTAACCTACATAGTCGAAGTGTCCGCTAGTTAACCTACATAGTCCAAGTGCCCGTTCGTTAACCTAGATAGGCCAAGTGCCCGCTAGGTAACCTAGAAAGTCCAAGTGCCCGTTAGGTTACCTACATAGTCCAAGTGCACGTTCGTTAACCTAGATAGTCCAAGTGCCCGCTGGTAACCTACATAGTCCAAAGGCCACTAGGTAACCTTGATAGTCCAAGTGCCTTCTAGTTAACCTACATAGTCCAAGTTCCCACTAGGGAAACTACATAATCCAAGTGCCCGCTAGTTAACCTAGATAGTCCAAGTGCCCGATTGTAAACCTAGATAGTCCAAGAGCCCACTAGTTAACCTAGATAGTCCAAGTGCCCGCTAGTTAACCTAGATAGTCCAAGGGCCCGCTAGTTAATCTAGATAATCCTAGTGCCCGCTAGTTAACGTCGATAGTCAAAGTGCCCGCTAGTTAACCTAGATCGTCCAAGTGCCCGCTGGTTAACCTAGATAATCCAAGTGCCCGCTAGTTAACCTAGATAGTCCAAGTGCCCGCTAGTTAACCTAGATAGTCCAAGTGCCCGCTAGGGTATGTACAAAGTTCAAGTGCCCGCTAGGTAACCTAGATTGTCCAAGTGTCCGCTACTTAACCTACATAGTCCAAGTGCCCGCTCGGTAACCTAGATAGTCCAAGGTCCTGCAAGTTAACCTACATAGTCCAATGCCCGATAGGGAACCTACATAGTCCAAGTGCCGGCTGAGGAACCTAAATAGTCCAAGTGCCCGATAGGGAACCTACATATGCCATGTGCCCGTTAGGGAACCTAGATTGTCCAAGTGCCCGTAGAGAAGTATATAGTCCAAGTGCCCGCTAGGGAACCTACATAGTCCAAGGTCAGCTAGTTAACCTAGATAGTCCAAGTGCCCGCTAGTTAACCAACATAGTCCAAGGGACCTGTAGTTAACCTAGATATTCCAAGTGCCCGCTAGTTAACCTAGATCGTCCAAGTGTCCGCTAGTTAACCTACATAGTCCAAGTTCCCGTTAGGTAACCTAGATAGTACAAGTGCCCGCAAGGTAACATACATAGTCCAAGTGCCCGCTAGGTAACCTAGATATTCCAAGTTCCTGTTAGATAACCTAGATAATCCAAGTGCCCGCTAGGTAACCTACATAGTCCAAGTGCCCTTTCGTTAAGCTAGATAATCCAAGTGCCCGCTTGGTAACCTAGACTGTCCAATTGTCCGCTAGGTTACCTACATAGTCCAAGTGCATGTTCGTTAACCTAGATAGTCCAAGTGCCCGCTAGGTAACCTACATAGTCCAAGGGTCCGCTAGGTAACCTATATAGTCCAAGTGCCCGTTAGTTAACCTACATAGTCCAAGTGCCCGCTAAGAAACCTAGATAGTCCAAGTGTCCGTTAGGTAACCTAGATACTCCAATTGCCCGCTAGGTAACCTACATAGTCCAAGTTCCCGCTAGGTAACCTAGATAGTCCAAGTGCCCGTTACCTAACATAGATACTCCAATTGCCCGCTATGCAACATACATAGTCCAAGTGCCCGTTCGTTAACCTAGAAGTCCAAGAGCCCGCTAGGTAACCTAGACTGTCCAAATTCCCGCTAGTTTACCTACATAGTCCAAATACCCGTTCGGCAACCTAGATAGTCCAAGTGGCCGCTAGGTAACCTAGATAGTCCAAGTGCCCGCTAGGTAACCTAGACAGTCCAAGTGCCAGCTAGGTTACCTGCATAGTCCAAGTGCACGTTCGTTAACCTAGATAGTCCAAGTGCCCGCTGGTAACCTACATAGTCCACGGGCCCGCTAGGTAACCTTGACAGTCCAAGTGCCTTCTAGTTAACCTACATAGTCCAAGTGCCCGCTAGGGAAACTACATAGTCCAAGTGCCCACTAGGTAACCTAAGTAATCCAAGTGCCCGCTAGTTAACCTAGATAGTCCAAGTGCCCGCTAGTTAACCTAGATAGTCCAAGTGCCCGCTAGTTAACCTATATAGTCCATGTGCCCGCTAGTTAACCTAGATAGTCCAAGGGCCCTCTAGTTAACCTAGATAGTCCAAGTGCCTGCTAGTAAACCTACATAATCCATGGGCCCGCTAGTTAACCTAGATCGTGCAAGTGTCCGCTAGTTAACCTACATAGTCCAAGTGCCCGCAAGGTAACCGAAATAGTCCAAGTGGCCGCTAGGGATCCTTCATAATCCACGTGCCTGCTAGATAACCTAGATAGTCCAAGGGCCCGCTAGCTAACTTAGATAGTCCTAGTGCCCGTTAGTTAACCTAGATAGTCCAAGTGCCCACTAGGGGACGTACATAGTCCAAGTGCCCGCTAGGTAACTTGGATAGTCCAAGTGCCCGCTAGGGATCCTTCATAATCCAAGTGCCTACTAGATAACCTAGATAGTCCAATTGCCCCCTAGTTAACCTAGATAGTCCTAGTGCCCGTTAGTTAACCTAGATAGTCCAAGTGCCCGCTAGGTAACCTAGATAGTCCAAGTGCGCGCTAGGGTATGTACATAGGCCGAGTGCCTGCTAGGAAACCTAGATAGTCCAAGTGCTTGCTTGTTAACCTACATAGTCCACGGGCCCGCTAGTTAACCTACATAGTCCAAGGTCCGTTAGTTAACCTAGATAGTCCAAATGCCCGCTGGTTAAACTACATAGTACAAGGGCCCGCTAGTTGACCTAGATAGTCCAAGTGCCCGCTAGTTAACCTAGATAGTCAAAGTGCCCGCTAGTTAACCTAAGTAGTACAAATGTCCGATAGGGATCCTACATAGTCCAAGTGCCCGCTAGTTAACCTACATAGTCCAAGTCCCCGCTAGGTAACCTAGACAGTCCAAGTGACCATTAGTTTACCTACATAGTCCAAGTGCCCGTTCGTTAACCTACATAGTCCAAGTGCCCGCTAGGTAACATAGATAGCCCCAGTGCCCGCTAGGGAACGTACATAGTCCAAGTGCCCTCTAGGTAACCTAGATAGTCCAAGAACCCGCTAGTTAACCTAGATTGTCCAAGTGCCCGCTAGGGATCCTTCATAATCCAAGTGCCTGCTAGGTAACCTAGATAGTCCAAGTGCCCGCTAGTTAACCTAGATAGTCCTAGTGCCCGTTAGTTAACCTAGATAGTCCAAGTGCGCGCTAGGGTATGTACATAGTCCATGTGCTCGCTAGGCAACCTACATAGTCCAAGTGCCCGCTAGGTAACCTAGATAGTCCAATTGCCCTTTAGCTAACCTACATAGTCGAAGTGTCCGCTAGTTAACCTACATAGTCCAAGTGCCCGTTCGTTAACCTAGATAGGCCAAGTGCCCGCTAGGTAACCTAGAAAGTCCAAGTGCCCGCTAGGTTACCTACATAGTCCAAGTGCCCGCTGGTAACCTACATAGTCCAAGGGCCCACTAGGTAACCTTGATAGTCCAAGTGCCTTCTAGTTAACCTACATAGTCCAAGTGCCCACTAGGGAAACTACATAGTCCAAGTGCCCGCTAGTTATCCTAGATAGTCCAAGTGCCCGATTGTAAACCTAGATAGTCCAAGAGCCCGCTAGTTAACCTAGATAATCCAAGTGCCCGCTAGTAAACCTAGATAGTCCAAGGGCCCGCTAGTTAATCTAGATAATCCTAGTGCCCGCTAGTTAACGTAGATAGTCCAAGTGCCCGCTACTTAACCTAGATAGTCCAAGTGCCCGCTAGGGTATGTACAATGTTCAAGTGCCCGCTAGGTAACCTAGATTGTCCAAGTGTCCGCTACTTAACCTACATAGCCCAATGCCCGATAGGGAACCTACATAGTCCAAGTGCCCGCTGAGGAACCTAAATAGTCCAAGTGCCCGATAGGGAACCTACATATTCCAAGTGCCCGTTAGGGAACCTAGATTGTCCAAGTGCCCGTAGGGAAGTATATAGTCCAAGTGCCCGCTAGGGAACCTACATAGTCCAAGGTCAGCTAGTTAACCTAGATAGTCCAAGTGCCCGCTAGTTAACCTACATAGTCCAAGAACCCGCTAGTTAACCTAGATAGTCCAAGTTCCCGCTAGTTAACCTACATAGTCCAAGGGCCCGCTAGTTAACCTAGATATTCCAAGTGCCCGCTAGTTAACCTAGATCGTCCAAGTGTCCGCTAGTTAACCTACATAGTCCAAGTTCCCGTTAGGTACCCTAGATAGTACAAGTGCCCGCAAGGTAACATACATAGTCAAAGTGCCCGCTAGGTAACCTAGATATTCCAAGTTTCTGTTAGCTAACCTAGATAATCCAAGTGCCCCCTAGGTAACCTACATAGTCCAAGTGCCCTTTCGTTAGGCTAGATGATCCAAGTGCCCGCTTGGTATCCTAGACTGTCCAATTGTCCGCTAGGTTACCTACATAGTCCAAGTGCATGTTCGTTAACCTAGATAGTCCAAGTGCCAGCTAGGTAACCTACATAGTCCAAGGGTCCGCTAGGTAACCTATATAGTCCAAGTGCCCGTTAGTTAACCTACATAGTCCAAGTGCCCGCTAAGAAACCTAGATAGTCCAAGAGCCCACTAGTTAACCTAGATAGTCCAAGTGCCCGCTAGTTAACCTAGATAGTCCAAGGGCCCGCTAGTTAATCTAGATAATCCTAGTGCCCGCTAGTTAACGTCGATAGTCAAAGTGCCCGCTAGTTAACCTAGATCGTCCAAGTGCCCGCTGGTTAACCTAGATAATCCAAGTGCCCGCTAGTTAACCTAGATAGTCCAAGTGCCCGCTACTTAACCTAGATAGTCCAAGTGCCCGCTAGGGTATGTACAAAGTTCAAGTGCCCGCTAGGTAACCTACATTGTCCAAGTGTCCGCTACTTAACCTACATAGTCCAAGTGCCCGCTAGGTAACCTAGATAGTCCAAGGTCCTGCTAGTTAACCTACATAGTCCAATGCCCGATAGGGAACCTACATAGTCCAAGTGCCCGCTGAGGAACCTAAATAGTCCAAGTGCCCGATAGGGAACCTACATATTCCAAGTTCCCGTTAGGGAACCTAGATTGTCCAAGTGCCCGTAGGGAAGTATATAGTCCAAGTGCCCGCTAGGGAACCTACATAGTCCAAGGTCAGCTAGTTAACCTAGATAGTCCAAGTGCCCGCTAGTTAACCTACATAGTCCAAGAACCCGCTAGTTAACCTAGATAGTCCAAGTTCCCGCTAGTTAACCTACATAGTCCAAGGGCCCTGTTGTTAACCTAGATATTCCAAGTGCCCGCTAGTTAACCTAGATCGTCCAAGTGTCCGCTAGTTAACCTACATAGTCCAAGTTCCCGTTAGGTACCCTAGATAGTACAAGTGCCCGCAAGGTAACATACATAGTCAAAGTGCCCGCTAGGTAACCTAGATATTCCAAGTTTCTGTTAGCTAACCTAGATAATCCAAGTGCCCCCTATGTAACCTACATAGTCCAAGTGCCCTTTCGTTAGGCTAGATGATCCAAGTGCCCGCTTGGTAACCTAGACTGTCCAATTGTCCGCTAGGTCACCTACATAGTCCAAGTGCATGTTCGTTAACCTAGATAGTCCAAGTGCCAGCAAGGTAACCTACATAGTCCAAGGGTCCGCTAGGTAACCTATATAGTCCAAGTGCCCGTTAGTTAACCTACATAGTCCAAGTGCCCGCTAAGAAACCTAGATAGTCCAAGAGCCCACTAGTTAACCTAGATAGTCCAAGTGCCCGCTAGTTAACCTAGATAGTCCAAGGGCCCGCTAGTTAATCTAGATAATCCTAGTGCCCGCTAGTTAACGTCGATAGTCAAAGTGCCCGCTAGTTAACCTAGATCGTCCAAGTGCCCGCTGGTTAACCTAGATAATCCAAGTGCCCGCTAGTTAACCTAGATAGTCCAAGTGCCCGCTAGTTAACCTAGATAGTCCAAGTGCCCGCTAGGGTATGTACAAAGTTCAAGTGCCCGCTAGGTAACCTAGATTGTCCAAGTGTCCGCTACTTAACCTACATAGTCCAAGTGCCCGCTAGGTAACCTAGATAGTCCAAGGTCCTGCTAGTTAACCTACATAGTCCAATGCCCGATAGGGAACCTACATAGTCCAAGTGCCCGCTGAGGAACCTAAATAGTCCAAGTGCCCGATAGGGAACCTACATATTCCAAGTTCCCGTTAGGGAACCTAGATTGTCCAAGTGCCCGTAGGGAAGTATATAGTCCAAGTGCCCGCTAGGGAACCTACATAGTCCAAGGTCAGCTAGTTAACCTAGATAGTCCAAGTGCCCGCTAGTTAACCAACATAGTCCAAGGGACCTGTAGTTAACCTAGATATTCCAAGTGCCCGCTAGTTAACCTAGATCGTCCAAGTGCCCGCAAGGTAACATACATATTCCAAGTGCCCGCTAGGTAACCTAGATATTCCAAGTTCCTGTTAGATAACCTAGATAATCCAAGTGCCCGCTAGGTAACCTACATAGTCCAAGTGCCCTTTCGTTAAGCTAGATAATCCAAGTGCCCGCTTGGTAACCTAGACTGTCCAATTGTCCGCTAGGTTACCTACATAGTCCAAGTGCATGTTCGTTAACCTAGATAGTCCAAGTGCCAGCTAGGTAACCTACATAGTCCAAGGGTCCGCTAGGTAACCTATATAGTCCAAGTGCCCGTTAGTTAACCTACATAGTCCAAGTGCCCGCTAAGAAACCTAGATAGTCCAAGTGTCCGTTAGGTAACCTAGATACTCCAATTGCCCGCTAGGTAACCTACATAGTCCAAGTTCCCGCTAGGTAACCTAGATAGTCCAAGTGCCCGTTACCTAACCTAGATACTCCAATTGCCCGCTATGCAACATACATAGTCCAAGTGCCCGTTCGTTAACCTAGAAGTCCAAGAGCCCGCTAGGTAACCTAGACTGTCCAAATTCCCGCTAGTTTACCTACATAGTCCAAATACCCGTTCGGCAACCTAGATAGTCCAAGTGCCCGCTAGGTAACCTAGACAGTCCAAGTGCCAGCTAGGTTACCTGCATAGTCCAAGTGCACGTTCGTTAACCTAGATAGTCCAAGTGCCCGCTGGTAACCTACATAGTCCACGGGCCCGCTAGGTAACCTTGACAGTCCAAGTGCCTTCTAGTTAACCTACATAGTCCAAGTGCCCGCTAGGGAAACTACATAGTCCAAGTGCCCACTAGGTAACCTAAGTAATCCAAGTGCCCGCTAGTTAACCTAGATAGTCCAAGTGCCCGCTAGTAAACCTAGATAGTCCAAGGGCCCGCTAGTTAATCTAGATAGTCCAAGTGCCCGCTAGTTAACCTAGATAGTCCAAGTGCCCTCTAGTTAACCTAGATAGTCCATGTGCCCGCTAGTAAACCTAGATAGTCCAAGGGCCCTCTAGTTAACCTAGATAGTCCAAGTGCCTGCAAGTAAACCTACATAATCCATGGGCCCGCTAGTTAACCAAGATCGTGCAAGTGTCCGCTAGTTAACCTACATAGTCCAAGTGCCCGCAAGGTAACCGAAATAGTCCAAGTGGCTGCTAGGGATCCTTCATAATCCATGTGCCTGCTAGATAACCTAGATAGTCCAAGTGCCCGCTAGTTAACCTAGATAATCCTAGTGCCCATTAGTTAACCTAGATAGTCCGAGTACCCACTAGGGGACGTACATAGTCCAAGTGCCCGCTAGGTATCCTCGATAGTCCAAGTGCGCGCTAGGGTATGTACATAGTCCAAGTGCCTGCTAGGAAACCTAGATAGTCCAAGTGCACGCTTATTAACCTACATAGTCCGAGGGCCCGCTAGTTAACCTACATAGTCCAAGGTCCGTTAGTTAACCTAGATAGTCCAAGTGCCCGCTAGTTAATCTACATAGTACAAGGGCCCGCTAGTTGACCTAGATAGTCCAAGTGCCCGCTAGTTAACCTAGATAGTCAAAGTGCCCGCTAGTTAACCTAAGTAGTACAAATGTCCGATAGGGATCCTACATAGTCCAAGTGCCCGCTAGTTAACCTACATAGTCCAAGTCCCCGCTAGGTAACCTAGACAGTCCAAGTGACCATTAGTTTACCTACATAGTCCAAGTGCCCGTTCGTTAACCTACATAGTCCAAGTGCCCGCTAGGTAACATAGATAGCCCCAGTGCCCGCTAGGGAACGTACATAGTCCAAGTGCCCTCTAGGTAACCTAGATAGTCCAAGAACCCGCTAGTTAACCTAGATTGTCCAAGTGCCCGCTAGGGATCCTTCATAATCCAAGTGCCTGCTAGGTAACCTAGATAGTCCAAGTGCCCGCTAGTTAACCTAGATAGTCCTAGTGCCCGTTAGTTAACCTAGATAGTCCAAGTGCGCGCTAGGGTATGTACATAGTCCATGTGCTCGCTAGGCAACCTACATAGTCCAAGTGCCCGCTAGGTAACCTAGATAGTCCAATTGCCCTTTAGCTAACCTACATAGTCGAAGTGTCCGCTAGTTAACCTACATAGTCCAAGTGCCCGTTCGTTAACCTAGATAGGCCAAGTGCCCGCTAGGTAACCTAGAAAGTCCAAGTGCCCGCTAGGTTACCTACATAGTCCAAGTGCCCGCTGGTAACCTACATAGTCCAAGGGCCCACTAGGTAACCTTGATAGTCCAAGTGCCTTCTAGTTAACCTACATAGTCCAAGTGCCCACTAGGGAAACTACATAGTCCAAGTGCCCGCTAGTTATCCTAGATAGTCCAAGTGCCCGATTGTAAACCTAGATAGTCCAAGAGCCCGCTAGTTAACCTAGATAATCCAAGTGCCCGCTAGTAAACCTAGATAGTCCAAGGGCCCGCTAGTTAATCTAGATAATCCTAGTGCCCGCTAGTTAACGTAGATAGTCCAAGTGCCCGCTACTTAACCTAGATAGTCCAAGTGCCCGCTAGGGTATGTACAATGTTCAAGTGCCCGCTAGGTAACCTAGATTGTCCAAGTGTCCGCTACTTAACCTACATAGCCCAATGCCCGATAGGGAACCTACATAGTCCAAGTGCCCGCTGAGGAACCTAAATAGTCCAAGTGCCCGATAGGGAACCTACATATTCCAAGTGCCCGTTAGGGAACCTAGATTGTCCAAGTGCCCGTAGGGAAGTATATAGTCCAAGTGCCCGCTAGGGAACCTACATAGTCCAAGGTCAGCTAGTTAACCTAGATAGTCCAAGTGCCCGCTAGTTAACCTACATAGTCCAAGAACCCGCTAGTTAACCTAGATAGTCCAAGTTCCCGCTAGTTAACCTACATAGTCCAAGGGCCCGCTAGTTAACCTAGATATTCCAAGTGCCCGCTAGTTAACCTAGATCGTCCAAGTGTCCGCTAGTTAACCTACATAGTCCAAGTTCCCGTTAGGTACCCTAGATAGTACAAGTGCCCGCAAGGTAACATACATAGTCAAAGTGCCCGCTAGGTAACCTAGATATTCCAAGTTTCTGTTAGCTAACCTAGATAATCCAAGTGCCCCCTAGGTAACCTACATAGTCCAAGTGCCCTTTCGTTAGGCTAGATGATCCAAGTGCCCGCTTGGTATCCTAGACTGTCCAATTGTCCGCTAGGTTACCTACATAGTCCAAGTGCATGTTCGTTAACCTAGATAGTCCAAGTGCCAGCTAGGTAACCTACATAGTCCAAGGGTCCGCTAGGTAACCTATATAGTCCAAGTGCCCGTTAGTTAACCTACATAGTCCAAGTGCCCGCTAAGAAACCTAGATAGTCCAAGAGCCCACTAGTTAACCTAGATAGTCCAAGTGCCCGCTAGTTAACCTAGATAGTCCAAGGGCCCGCTAGTTAATCTAGATAATCCTAGTGCCCACTAGTTAACGTCGATAGTCAAAGTGCCCGCTAGTTAACCTAGATCGTCCAAGTGCCCGCTGGTTAACCTAGATAATCCAAGTGCCCGCTAGTTAACCTAGATAGTCCAAGTGCCCGCTACTTAACCTAGATAGTCCAAGTGCCCGCTAGGGTATGTACAAAGTTCAAGTGCCCGCTAGGTAACCTAGATTGTCCAAGTGTCCGCTACTTAACCTACATAGTCCAAGTGCCCGCTAGGTAACCTAGATAGTCCAAGGTCCTGCTAGTTAACCTACATAGTCCAATGCCCGATAGGGAACCTACATAGTCCAAGTGCCCGCTGAGGAACCTAAATAGTCCAAGTGCCCGATAGGGAACCTACATATTCCAAGTTCCCGTTAGGGAACCTAGATTGTCCAAGTGCCCGTAGGGAAGTATATAGTCCAAGTGCCCGCTAGGGAACCTACATAGTCCAAGGTCAGCTAGTTAACCTAGATAGTCCAAGTGCCCGCTAGTTAACCTACATAGTCCAAGAACCCGCTAGTTAACCTAGATAGTCCAAGTTCCCGCTAGTTAACCTACATAGTCCAAGGGCCCTGTTGTTAACCTAGATATTCCAAGTGCCCGCTAGTTAACCTAGATCGTCCAAGTGTCCGCTAGTTAACCTACATAGTCCAAGTTCCCGTTAGGTACCCTAGATAGTACAAGTGCCCGCAAGGTAACATACATAGTCAAAGTGCCCGCTAGGTAACCTAGATATTCCAAGTTTCTGTTAGCTAACCTAGATAATCCAAGTGCCCCCTATGTAACCTACATAGTCCAAGTGCCCTTTCGTTAGGCTAGATGATCCAAGTGCCCGCTTGGTAACCTAGACTGTCCAATTGTCCGCTAGGTTACCTACATAGTCCAAGTGCATGTTCGTTAACCTAGATAGTCCAAGTGCCAGCAAGGTAACCTACATAGTCCAAGGGTCCGCTAGGTAACCTATATAGTCCAAGTGCCCGTTAGTTAACCTACATAGTCCAAGTGCCCGCTAAGAAACCTAGATAGTCCAAGAGCCCACTAGTTAACCTAGATAGTCCAAGTGCCCGCTAGTTAACCTAGATAGTCCAAGGGCCCGCTAGTTAATCTAGATAATCCTAGTGCCCGCTAGTTAACGTCGATAGTCAAAGTGCCCGCTAGTTAACCTAGATCGTCCAAGTGCCCGCTGGTTAACCTAGATAATCCAAGTGCCCGCTAGTTAACCTAGATAGTCCAAGTGCCCGCTAATTAACCTAGATAGTCCAAGTGCCCGCTAGGGTATGTACAAAGTTCAAGTGCCCGCTAGGTAACCTAGATTGTCCAAGTGTCCGCTACTTAACCTACATAGTCCAAGTGCCCGCTAGGTAACCTAGATAGTCCAAGGTCCTGCTAGTTAACCTACATAGTCCAATGCCCGATAGGGAACCTACATAGTCCAAGTGCCCGCTGAGGAACCTAAATAGTCCAAGTGCCCGATAGGGAACCTACATATTCCAAGTTCCCGTTAGGGAACCTAGATTGTCCAAGTGCCCGTAGGGAAGTATATAGTCCAAGTGCCCGCTAGGGAACCTACATAGTCCAAGGTCAGCTAGTTAACCTAGATAGTCCAAGTGCCCGCTAGTTAACCAACATAGTCCAAGGGACCTGTAGTTAACCTAGATATTCCAAGTGCCCGCTAGTTAACCTAGATCGTCCAAGTGCCCGCAAGGTAACATACATATTCCAAGTGCCCGCTAGGTAACCTAGATATTCCAAGTTCCTGTTAGATAACCTAGATAATCCAAGTGCCCGCTAGGTAACCTACATAGTCCAAGTGCCCTTTCGTTAAGCTAGATAATCCAAGTGCCCGCTTGGTAACCTAGACTGTCCAATTGTCCGCTAGGTTACCTACATAGTCCAAGTGCATGTTCGTTAACCTAGATAGTCCAAGTGCCAGCTAGGTAACCTACATAGTCCAAGGGTCCGCTAGGTAACCTATATAGTCCAAGTGCCCGTTAGTTAACCTACATAGTCCAAGTGCCCGCTAAGAAACCTAGATAGTCCAAGTGTCCGTTAGGTAACCTAGATACTCCAATTGCCCGCTAGGTAACCTACATAGTCCAAGTTCCCGCTAGGTAACCTAGATAGTCCAAGTGCCCGTTACCTAACCTAGATACTCCAATTGCCCGCTATGCAACATACATAGTCCAAGTGCCCGTTCGTTAACCTAGAAGTCCAAGAGCCCGCTAGGTAACCTAGACTGTCCAAATTCCCGCTAGTTTACCTACATAGTCCAAATACCCGTTCGGCAACCTAGATAGTCCAAGTGCCCGCTAGGTAACCTAGACAGTCCAAGTGCCAGCTAGGTTACCTGCATAGTCCAAGTGCACGTTCGTTAACCTAGATAGTCCAAGTGCCCGCTGGTAACCTACATAGTCCACGGGCCCGCTAGGTAACCTTGACAGTCCAAGTGCCTTCTAGTTAACCTACATAGTCCAAGTGCCCGCTAGGGAAACTACATAGTCCAAGTGCCCACTAGGTAACCTAAGTAATCCAAGTGCCCGCTAGTTAACCTAGATAGTCCAAGTGCCCGCTAGTAAACCTAGATAGTCCAAGGGCCCGCTAGTTAATCTAGATAGTCCAAGTGCCCGCTAGTTAACCTAGATAGTCCAAGTGCCCTCTAGTTAACCTAGATAGTCCATGTGCCCGCTAGTAAACCTAGATAGTCCAAGGGCCCTCTAGTTAACCTAGATAGTCCAAGTGCCTGCAAGTAAACCTACATAATCCATGGGCCCGCTAGTTAACCAAGATCGTGCAAGTGTCCGCTAGTTAACCTACATAGTCCAAGTGCCCGCAAGGTAACCGAAATAGTCCAAGTGGCTGCTAGGGATCCTTCATAATCCATGTGCCCGCTAGGTAACCTACATAGTCCAAGTGCCCACTAGGTAACCTAAGTAATCCAAGTGCCCGCTAGTTAACCTAGATAGTCCAAGTGCCCGCTAGTAAACCTAGATAGTCCAAGGGCCCGCTAGTTAATCTAGATAGTCCAAGTGCCCGCTAGTTAACCTAGATAGTCCAAGTGCCCTCCAGTTAACCTAGATAGTCCATGTGCCCGCTAGTAAACCTAGATAGTCCAAGGGCCCTCTAGTTAACCTAGATAGTCCAAGTGCCTGCAAGTAAACCTACATAATCCATGGGCCCGCTAGTTAACCAAGATCGTGCAAGTGTCCGCTAGTTAACCTACATAGTCCAAGTGCCCGCAAGGTAACCGAAATAGTCCAAGTGGCTGCTAGGGATCCTTCATAATCCATGTGCCTGCTAGATAACCTAGATAGTCCAAGTGCCCGCTAGTTAACCTAGATAATCCTAGTGCCCATTAGTTAACCTAGATAGTCCGAGTACCCACTAGGGGACGTACATAGTCCAAGTGCCCGCTAGGTATCCTCGATAGTCCAAGTGCGCGCTAGGGTATGTACATAGTCCAAGTGCCTGCTAGGAAACCTAGATAGTCCAAGTGCACGCTTATTAACCTACATAGTCCGAGGGCCCGCTAGTTAACCTACATAGTCCAAGGTCCGTTAGTTAACCTAGATAGTCCAAGTGCCCGCTAGTTAATCTACATAGTACAAGGGCCCGCTAGTTGACCTAGATAGTCCAAGTGCCCGCTAGTTAACCTAGATAGTCAAAGTGCCCGCTAGTTAACCTAAGTAGTACAAATGTCCGATAGGGATCCTACATAAACCAAGTGCCCGCTAGTTAACCTTCATAGTCCAAGTCCCCGCTAGGTAACCTAGACAGTTCAAGTGACCATTAGGTTACCTACATAGTCCAAGTGCCCGTTCGTTAACCTACATAGTCCAAGTGCCCGCTAGGTAACGTAGATAGCCCCAGTGCCCTCTGGGGAACGTACATAGTCCAAGTGCCCTCTAGGTAACCTAGATAGTCCAAGAACCCACTAGTTAACCTAGATTGTCCAAGTGCCCGCTAGGGATCCTTCATAATCCAAGTGCCTGCTAGGTAACCTAGATAGTCCAAGTGCCCGCTAGTTAACCTAGATAGTACTAGTGCCCGTTAGTTAACCTAGATAGTCCAAGTGCGCGCTAGGGTATGTACATAGTCCAAGTGCTCGCTAGGCAACCTACATAGTCCAAGTGCCCGCTAGTTAACCTACTTAGTCCAAGGGCCCGCTAGTTAACCTAGATAGTCCAAGTGCCCGCTAGTTAACATTGATCATCCAAGTGGCCGCTATTTAACCTAGATAGTCCAAGTGTACGCTAGTTAACCTACATAGTCCAAGGGCACGCTAGTTAACCTACATAGTCCAAGGTCCGATAGTTATCCTAGATAGTCCAAGTGCTCGCTAGTTAACCTACATAGTACAAGGGCCCGCTAGTTGACCTAGATAGTCCAAGTGCCCGCTAGTTAACCTAGATAGTCCAAGTGCCCACAAGGTAACCTAAGTAGGCCAAATGTCCGATAGGGATCCTACATAATCCAAGTGCCCGCTAGGTAACCTACATAGTCTAAGTGCCCGTTTGTTAACCTAGATATTCCAAGTGCCCGCTAGGTAACCTAGACTATCCAAGTGCCCGCTAGTTTACCTATATAGTCCAAGTGCCTGTTCGTTAACCTCGATAGTCCAAGTGCCGGCTAGTTAACCTACATAGTCCAGGTGCCCGCTAGGTAACCTAGATAGTCCAAGGGCCCGCTAGTAAACCTACATAGTCCAAGTGCCTGGTAGTTAACTTACATAGTTCAAGTGTCCATAGGGAACATACATAGTACAAGTGCCCGCATGGGAACCTACATAGTCCAAGTGCCCCTTAGGTAACCTAGATAGTCCAAATGCCCGCTAGGGAACCCATATAGTCCAAGTGCCCGCTAGGGAACTTACATAGTCCAAGGGCCCACTAGGGAATCTACATAGTCCAAGTGCCCGTGGGTTAACCTAGATAGTCCAAGTGTCCGTTAGGTACCCTAGATGGTCCAATAGCCCGCTAGGTAACCTACATATTCCATGAACCCGCCAGGTAACGTAGATAGTTCAAGTGCCAGCTAGGTAACCTAGATAGTTCAAGTGCCCGCTAGGTAACCTACAGAGTCTAAGTGCCCGCTAGGTTATCTATATAGTCCAAATGCTCGCTAGGGAACCTACATAGTCCAAGTGCCCGCTAGGAAACCTAGATAATCCATGTGCCCGCTAGTTAACCTACATAGTCAATGGGCCCGCTAGTTAACCTACATAGTGCAAGAGCCCGCTAGTTAACCTGGATCGTGCAAGTCTCCGCTAGTTAACCTACATAGTCCAAGTGCCCGTTAGTTAACCTAGATAGTCCAACAGCCCGCTAGGTAAACTAGATAGTCCAAGAGCCCGCTAGTTAACCTACATAGTCCAAGTGCCTGGTAGTTAACTTACATAGTTCAAGTGTCCATAGGGAACATACATAGTCAAAGTGCCCGCTAGGGAACCTACATAGTCCAAGTGTCCGGTAGGAAACCCAGATAGTCCAAATGCCCGTTGGGAACCCACATAGTCCAAGTGCCCGCTAGGAAACTTACATTGTCCAAGGGCCCACTAGGGAATCTACATAGTCCAAGTGCCCGTTAGTTAACCTAGATTGTCCAAGTGCCTGTTAGGTAACCTAGATAGTCCAACAGCCCGCTAGGTAACCTACATATTCCAAGAACCGGCTAGGTAACGTAGATAGTTCAAGTGCCAGCTAGGTAACCTAGATAGTTCAAGTGCCCGCTAGGTAACCTGCAGAGTCTAAGTGCCCGCTAGGTTATCTATATAGTCCAAATGCCTGCTAGGGAACCTACATAGTCCAAGTGCCCGCTAGGTAACCTAGATAATCCAAGTGCCCGCTAGTTAACCTATATCGTCCAAGTGCCTGCTAGTTAACTTAGATCGTCCAAGTGCCCGCTAGTTAACCTACATAGTCAATGGGCCCGCTAGTTAACCTACATAGTGCAAGAGCCCGCTAGTTAACCTAGATCGTGCAAGTGTCCGCTAGTTAACCTACATAGTCCAAGTGCTAGTTAGCTAACCTAGATAGTCCAAGGGCCCGCTAGTTGACCTACATAGTTCAAGTGCCCGCTAGGTAACCTAGATAATCCAATTGCCCGCTAGTTAACCTATATCGTCCAAGTGCCCGCTAGTTAACCTAGATCGTCCAAGTGCCCGCTAGTTAACCTACATAGTCAATGGGCCTGCTAGTTAACCTACATAGAGCAAGAGCCCGCTAGTTAACCTAGATCGTGCAAGTGTCCGCTAGTTAACCTACATAGTCCAAGTGCTAGTTAGCTAACCTAGATAGTCCAAGGGCCCGCTAGTTGACCTACATAGTTCAAGTACCCGCTTGGTAACCTAGATAGTCCGACACTCCGCTAGGTAACCTACATACTCCAAGAAACCGCTAGGTAACGTAGATAGTTCAAGTACCATCTAGGTAACCTAGATAGTCCAATTGCCCGCTAGGTAACCTACAGAGTCTAAGTGCCCGCTAGCTTATCTATATAGTCCAAATGCCCGCTAGGGAACCTACATAATCCAAGTGCCCGCTAGGTAACCCAGATAATACAAGTGCCCGCTAGTTAACCTATATAGTCCAAGTGCCCGCTAGTTAACCTAGATCGTCCAAGTGCCTGCTAGTTAACCTACATAGTCAATGGGCCCGCTAGTTAACCTACATAGTACAAGAGCCCGCTAGTTAACCTAGATCGTGCAAGTGTCCGCTAGTTAACCTACATAGTCCAAGTGCCCGTTAGCTAACCTAGATAGTCCAAGGGCCCACTAGTTGACCTACATAGTCCAAGTGCCCGCTAGGTAACCTAGATAATCCAAGTGCCCGCTAGGAACATTCATAGTCCAAGTGCCAGGTAGGTAACCTAGATAGTCCAAGTGCCCGCTAGTTAACCTAGATAGTCCTAGTGCCCGTTAGTTAACCTAGATAGTCCAAGTGCCCACTAGGGGACGTACTTAGTTCAAGTGCCCGTTAGGTAACCTAGATAGTCCAAGTGCCCGCTAGTTAACATTGATCATCCAAGTGCCCGCTATTTGACCTAGATAGTCCAAATGCACGCTAGTTAACCTACATAGTCCAAGGGCACGCTAGTTAACCTACGTAGTCCAAGGTCCGCTAGTTATCCTAGATAGTCCAAGTGCTCGCTAGTTAACCTACATAGTACAAGGGCCCGCTAGTTGACCTAGATAGTCCAAGTGCCCGCTAGTTAACCTAGATAGTCCAAGTGCCCGTTCGTTAACCTAGATAGTCCAAGTGCCCGCTAGGTAACCTAGACTATCCAAGTGCCCGCTAGTGTACCTATATAGTCCAAGTGCCTGTTTGTTAACCTAGATAGTCCAAGTGCCGGCTAGTTAACGAACAAAGTCCAGGTGCCCGCTAGGTAACCTAGATAGTCCAAGTGCCCGCTAGGGAGCATTCATATTCCAAGTGCCAGGTAAGTAACCTAGATTGTCCAAGTGCCCGCTAGTTAACCTAGATAGTCCTAGTGCCCGTTAGTTAACCTAGATAGTCCAAGTGCCCACTAGGGGACGTACTTAGTCCAAGTGCCCGTTAGGTAACCTAGATAGTCCAAGTGCCCGCTAGTTAACATTGATCATCCAAGTGCCCGATATTTAACCTAGATAGTCCAAGTGCACGCTAGTTAACCTACACAGTCCAAGGGCACGCTAGTTAACCTACGTAGTCCAAGGTCCGATAGTTATCCTAGATAGTCTAAGTGCTCGCTAGTTAACCTACATAGTACAAGGGCCCGCTAGTTGACCTAGATAGTCCAAGTGCCCGCTAGTTAACCTAGATAGTCCAAGTGCCCGCAAGGTAACCTAAGTAGGCCAAATGTCCGATAGGGATCCTACATAATCCAAGTGCCCGCTAGATAACCTACATAGTCCAAGTGCCCGTTCGTTAACCTAGATAGTCCAAGTGCCCGCTAGGTAACCTAGACTATCCAAGTGCCCGCTAGTTTACCTATATAGTCCAAGTGCCTGTTCGTTAACCTCGATAGTCCAAGTGCCGGCTATTTAACCTACATAGTCCAGGTGCCCGCTAGGTAACCTAGATAGTCCAAGGGCCCGCTAGTAAACCTACATAGTCCAAGTGCCTGGTAGTTAACTTACATAGTTCAAGTGTCCATAGGGAACATACATAGTTCAAGTGCCCGCATGGGAACCTACATAGTCCAAGTGCCCGTTAGGTAACCTAGATAGTCCAAATGCCCGCTAGGGAACCCATATAGTCCAAGTGCCCGCTAGGGAACTTACATAGTCCAAGGGCCCACTAGGGAATCTACATAGTCCAAGTGCCCGTTAGTTAACCTAGATAGTCCAAGTGTCCGTTAGGTAACCTAGATGGTCCAACAGCCCGCTAGGTAACCTACATATTCCAAGAAACCCGCCAGGTAACGTAGATAGTTCAAGTGCCAGCTAGGTAACCTAGATAGTTCAAGTGCCCGCTAGGCAACCTGAAGAGTCTAAGTGCCCGCTAGGTTATCTATATAGTCCAAATGCCTGCTAGGGAACCTACATAGTCCAAGTGCCCGCTAGGTAACCTATATCGTCCAAGTGCCCGCTAAGGAACCTACATATTGCAAGTGCACGCTAGTTAACCTAGATAGTCAAAATGCCCGCTAGTTAACCTAGATAGTACAAGTGCCCGCTAGTTAACCTAGATAGTCCTAGTGCCCGCTAGTTAATCTAGATAGTCCATGTGCCCACTAGGGGACATACTTAGTCCAAGTGCCCATTAGCTAACGTAGTTAGTCCAAGTGCCCGCTAGTTAACATTGATCATCCAAGTGCCCGCTAGTTAACCTAGATCGTCCAATTGCCCGCTAGTTAACCTACATAGTCCATGGGCCCCCTAGTTGACCTACGTAGTCGAAGGTCCGCTAGTTAACCTAGATAGTCCAAGTGCTCGCCAGTTAACCTACATTGTACAAGGGCCCGCTAGTTGACCTAGATAGTCCAAGTTCCCCCTAGTTAACCTAGATAGTCCAAGTGCCCGCTAGGTAACCTAAGTAGTCCAAATGTCCGATAGGGTTCCTACATAGTCCAAGTGCCCGCTAGGTAACCTAGACTGTCGAAGTGCCCGCTAGGTAACATAGAGAGTCCAAGTGCCCGCTAGGTAACCTAGAGTCCAAGTGCTCGCTAGTTAACCTACATAGTCCAAGTGCCCGCTATGTAACCTAGATAGTCAAAGTGCCCGTTAGGTAACCTAGATAGTCCAAGTGCCCGCTAGGTAACTTACATTGTCCAAGTTCCTGCTAGGTAACCTAGATAGTCCAAGTGCCAGTTACCTAACCTAGATAGTCCAAGTGCCCGGTAAGCAACCTACATAGACCAAGTGCCCGTTGGTTAACCTAGAAGTCCAAGTGCCCGCTAGATTAACTAGACAGTCCAAGTGCCCGCTAGGTTACCTGCATATTCCAAGTGCCCGTTCGTTAACCTAGATAGTCCAAGTGACCACTAGGTAACCTAGATAGTCCAAGTGCCTCTAGGTAACCTATATAGTACAAGTGCCCGCTAGGTAACCTAGATAGTCCAAGGGCCCGCTAATTAACCTAGATAGTCCAAGTGTCCTCTAGTTAACTTACATAGTCCAAGTGCCCGCTAGTTTACCTACATACCAAGTTTCCGCTACGTAACCTAGATAGTCCAAGGGCACGCTTGTTAACCTACATAGTCCAAGTGCCCGCTAAGGAACCTATATAGTCCAAGTGCACGCTAGTTAACCTAGATAGTCAAAATGCCCGGTAGTTAACCTAGATAGTCCAAGTGCCTGCCAAGTAACCTACATAGTGCAATTGTCCGCTAGTTTACCTACATATTCCAAGTGCCCGCTAGTTAACATAGATAGTCCAAGTGCCCGCTAGGGAACGTACATAGTCCAAGTGCCCACTAGTTAACCTACATAGTAAATGGGCCCGCTAGTTAACCTACATAGTGCAAGAGCCCGCTAGTTAACCTATATCGTGCAAGTGTCCGCTAGTTAACCTACATAGTCCAAGTGCCAGTTAGCAAACCTAGATAGTCCAAGGGCCCGCTAGTTGACCTACATAGTCCAAGTGCCCGCTAGGTAACCAAGATAATCCAATTGCCCGCTAGGGAACATTCATAGTCCAAGTGCCAGCTAGCTAACCTAGATAGTCCAAGTGCCCGCTAGTTAACCTAGATAGTCCTAGTTCCCGTGAGTTAATCTAGAGAGTCCATGTGCCCACTAGGGGACGTACTTAGTCCAAGTGCCCGTTAGCTAACCTAGATAGTCCAAGTGCCCGCAAGTTAACCTAGATAGTCCAAGTGCATGCTAGTTAACCTACATAGTCCAAGGGTCCGCTAGTTGACCTACGTAGTCCAAGGTACGCTAGTTAACCTATATAGTCCAAGTGCTCGCTAGTTAACCTACATAGTACAAGGGCCCGCTAGTTGACCTAGATAGTCCAAGTGCCCGCTAGGTAACCTAAGTAGTCCAAATGTCTGATAGGGATCCTACATAGTCCAAGAGCCCGCTAGGTAACTTACATAGTCCAAGTTCCCGTTCGTTAACCTAGATAGTCCAAGTGCCCGCTAGTTAACATAGATAGTCCAAGTGCCCGCTAGGGAACGTACATAGTCCAAGTGCCCGCTAGGTAACCTAGATAGTGCAAGTGTCCGCTAGTTAACCAGATAGTTCAAGTACCCGCTAGGTAACCTAGATCGTCCAAGGGCCCCCTAGTTAGCCTACATAGTCCAAGTGCCCGCTAGGTAACCTAGATAGTCCAAGTGCCCGTTCGGTCACCTAGAGAGTCCAAGTGCTCTTTAGGGAACCTAGATAGTCCAAGGGCCCGCTAGTAAACCTACATAGTCCATGGGCCCACTAGTTAACCTACATAGTGCAAGTGTCCGCTAGTTGACCTACATATTCCAAGTGCCCGCTAGTTAACCTACATAATCTAAGTGCCCGTTAGCTAACCTAGGTAGTACAAGGGTCCGCTAGTTGACCTACATAGTCCAAGTGCCCGCTAGGTAACCTAGATAATCCAATTGCCCGCTAGGGAACATTCATAGTCCAAGTGCTAGCTAGGTAACCTAGATAGTCCAAGTGCCCGCTAGTTAACCTAGATAGTCCTAGTGCCCGTTAGTTAATCTAGATAGTCCATGTGCCCACTAGGGGACATACTTAGTCCAAGTGCCCGTTAGCTAACGTAGATAGTCCAAGTGTCCGCTAGTTAACATTGAACATCCAAGTGCCCGCTAGTTAACCTAGATAGTCCAAGTGCATGCTAGTTAACCTAGATAGGCCAAGTGCCCTCTAGTTAACCGAGATCGTCCAATTGCCCGCTAGTTAACCTACATAGTCAAAGGGCCCGCTATTTGACTTACGTAGTCCACGGTCCGCTAGTTAACCTAGATAATCCAAGTGCTCGCTAGGTAACCTACATAGTACAAGGGCCCGCTAGTTGACATAGATAGTCCAAGTGCCCGCTAGTTAAGCTAGATATTCCAAGTGCCCGCTAGGTAACCTAAGTCGTCCAAATGTCCGATAGGGTTCCTACATAGTCCAAGTGCCCGCTAGGTAACCTACATAGTCCAAGTGCCCGTTCATTAACCTAGATAGTCCAAGTGCCCGCTAGGTAACCTAGACTGTTGAAGTGCCCGCTAGGTAACCTAGATAGACCGAGTGCCCGCTAGGTAACCTAGAGTCCAAGTGCTCGCTAGTTAACCTACATAGTCCAAGTGCCCGCTATGTAACCTAGATAGTCAAAGTGCCCGTTAGGTAACCTAGATAGTCCAAGTGCCCGCTAGGTAACTTACATTGTCCAAGTTCCTGCTAGGTAACCTAGATAGTCCAAGTGCCAGTTACCTAACCTAGATAGTCCAAGTGCCCGGTAAGCAACCTACATAGACCAAGTGCCCGTTGGTTAACCTAGAAGTCCAAGTGCCCGCTAGGTTAACTAGACAGTCCAAGTGCCCGCTAGGTTACCTGCATATTCCAAGTGCCCGTTCGTTAACCTAGATAGTCCAAGTGACCACTAGGTAACCTAGATAGTCCAAGTGCCTCTAGGTAACCTATATAGTCCAAGTGCCCGCTAGGTAACCTAGATAGTCCAAGGGCCCGCTAGTTAACCTAGATAGTCCAAGTGTCCTCTAGTTAACTTACATAGTCCAAGTGCCCGCTAGTTTACCTACATACCAAGTTTCCGCTACGTAACCTAGATAGTCCAAGGGCACGCTAGTTAACCTACATAGTCCAAGTGCCCGCTAAGGAACCTATATAGTCCAAGTGCACGCTAGTTAACCTAGATAGTCAAAATGCCCGGTAGTTAACCTAGATAGTCCAAGTGCCTGCTAGGTAACCTACATAGTGCAATTGTCCGCTAGTTTACCTACATATTACAAGTGCCCGCTAGTTAACATAGATAGTCCAAGTGCCCGCTAGGGAACGTACATAGTCCAAGTGCCCACTAGTTAACCTACATAGTAAATGGGCCCGCTAGTTAACCTACATAGTGCAAGAGCCCGCTAGTTAACCTATATCGTGCAAGTGTCCGCTAGTTAACCTACATAGTCCAAGTGCCAGTTAGCAAACCTAGATAGTCCAAGGGCCCGCTAGTTGACCTACATAGTCCAAGTGCCCGCTAGGTAACCAAGATAATCCAATTGCCCGCTAGGGAACATTCATAGTCCAAGTGCCAGCTAGCTAACCTAGATAGTCCAAGTGCCCGCTAGTTAACCTAGATAGTCCTAGTTCCCGTGAGTTAATCTAGAGAGTCCATGTGCCCACTAGGGGACGTACTTAGTCCAAGTGCCCGTTAGCTAACCTAGATATTCCAAGTGCCCGCAAGTTAACCTAGATAGTCCAAGTGCATGCTAGTTAACCTACATAGTCCAAGGGTCCGCTAGTTGACCTACGTAGTCCAAGGTACGCTAGTTAACCTATATAGTCCAAGTGCTCGCTAGTTAACCTACATAGTACAAGGGCCCGCTAGTTGACCTAGATAGTCCAAGTGCCCGCTAGGTAACCTAAGTAGTCCAAATGTCTGATAGGGATCCTACATAGTCCAAGAGCCCGCTAGGTAATTTACATAGTCCAAGTTCCCGTTCGTTAACCTAGATAGTCCAAGTGCCCGCTAGTTAACATAGATAGTCCAAGTGCCCGCTAGGGAACGTACATAGTCCAAGTGCCCGCTAGGTAACCTAGATAGTGCAAGTGTCCGCTAGTTAACCAGATAGTTCAAGTACCCGCTAGGTAACCTAGATCGTCCAAGGGCCCCCTAGTTAGCCTACATAGTCCAAGTGCCCGCTAGGTAACCTAGATAGTCCAAGTGCCCGTTCGGTCACCTAGAGAGTCCAAGTGCTCTTTAGGGAACCTAGATAGTCCAAGGGCCCGCTAGTAAACCTACATAGTCCATGGGCCCACTAGTTAACCTACATAGTGCAAGTGTCCGCTAGTTGACCTACATATTCCAAGTGCCCGCTAGTTAACCTACATAATCTAAGTGCCCGTTAGCTAACCTAGGTAGTACAAGGGTCCGCTAGTTGACCTACATAGTCCAAGTGCCCGCTAGGTAACCTAGATAATCCAATTGCCCGCTAGGGAACATTCATAGTCCAAGTGCTAGCTAGGTAACCTAGATAGTCCAAGTGCCCGCTAGTTAACCTAGATAGTCCTAGTGCCCGTTAGTTAATCTAGATAGTCCATGTGCCCACTAGGGGACATACTTAGTCCAAGTGCCCGTTAGCTAACGTAGATAGTCCAAGTGTCCGCTAGTTAACATTGAACATCCAAGTGCCCGCTAGTTAACCTAGATAGTCCAAGTGCATGCTAGTTAACCTAGATAGGCCAAGTGCCCTCTAGTTAACCGAGATCGTCCAATTGCCCGCTAGTTAACCTACATAGTCAAAGGGCCCGCTAGTTGACTTACGTAGTCCACGGTCCGCTAGTTAACCTAGATAGTCCAAGTGCTCGCTAGTTAACCTACATAGTACAAGGGCCCGCTAGTTGACATAGATAGTCCAAGTGCCCGCTAGTTAAGCTAGATATTCCAAGTGCCCGCTAGGTAACCTAAGTCGTCCAAATGTCCGATAGGGTTCCTACATAGTCCAAGTGCCCGCTAGGTAACCTACATAGTCCAAGTGCCCGTTCGTTAACCTAGATAGTCCAAGTGCCCGCTAGGTAACCTAGACTGTTGAAGTGCCCGCTAGGTAACCTAGATAGACCAAGTGCCCGCTAGGTAACCTAGAGTCCAAGTGCTCGCTAGTTAACCTACATAGTCCAAGTGCCCGCTATGTAACCTAGATAGTCAAAGTGCCCGTTAGGTAACCTAGATAGTCCAAGTGCCCGCTAGGTAACTTACATTGTCCAAGTTCCTGCTAGGTAACCCAGATAGTCCAAGTGCCAGTTACCTAACCTAGATAGTCCAAGTGCCCGGTAAGCAACCTACATAGACCAAGTGCCCGTTGGTTAACCTAGAAGTCCAAGTGCCCGCTAGGTTAACTAGACAGTCCAAGTGCCCGCTAGGTTACCTGCATATTCCAAGTGCCCGTTCGTTAACCTAGATAGTCCAAGTGACCACTAGGTAACCTAGATAGTCCAAGTGCCTCTAGGTAACCTATATAGTCCAAGTGCCCGCTAGGTAACCTAGATAGTCCAAGGGCCCGCTAGTTAACCTAGATAGTCCAAGTGTCCTCTAGTTAACTTACATAGTCCAAGTGCCCGCTAGTTTACCTACATACCAAGTTTCCGCTACGTAACCTAGATAGTCCAAGGGCACGCTAGTTAACCTACATAGTCCAAGTGCCCGCTAAGGAACCTATATAGTCCAAGTGCACGCTAGTTAACCTAGATAGTCAAAATGCCCGGTAGTTAACCTAGATAGTCCAAGTGCCTGCTAGGTAACCTACATAGTGCAATTGTCCGCTAGTTTACCTACATATTACAAGTGCCCACTAGTTAACCTACATAGTCAATGGGCCCGCTAGTTAACCTACATTGTGCAAGAGCCCCCTAGTTAACCTATATCGTGCAAGTGTCCGCTAGTTAACCTACATAGTCCAAGTGCCAGTTAGCTAACCTAGATAGTCCAAGGGCCCGCTAGTTGACCTACATAGTCCAAGTGTCCAGTAGGTAACCTAGATAATCCAATTGCCCGCTAGGGAACATTCATAGTTCAAGTGCCAGCTAGCTAACCTAGATAGTCCAAGTGCCCGCTAGTTAACCTAGATAGTCCTAGTGCCCGTTAGTTAATCTAGATAGTCCATGTGCCCACTAGGGGACATACTTAGTCCAAGTGCCCGTTAGCTAACGTAGATAGTCCAAGTGTCCGCTAGTTAACATTGAACATCCAAGTGCCCGCTAGTTAACCTAGATAGTCCAAGTGCATGCTAGTTAACCTAGATAGGCCAAGTGCCCTCTAGTTAACCGAGATCGTCCAATTGCCCGCTAGTTAACCTACATAGTCAAAGGGCCCGCTATTTGACTTACGTAGTCCAAGGTCCGCTAGTTAACCTAGATAGTCCAAGTGCCCGCTAGGTAACCTAGAGTCCAAGTGCTCGCTAGTTAACCTACATAGTCCAAGTGCCCGCTATGTAACCTAGATAGTCAAAGTGCCCGTTAGGTAACCTAGATAGTCCAAGTGCCCCCTAGGTAACTTACATTGTCCAAGTTCCTGCTAGGTAACCTAGATAGTCCAAGTGCCAGTTACCTAACCTAGATAGTCCAAGTGCCCGGTAAGCAACCTACATAGACCAAGTGCCCGTTGGTTAACCTAGAAGTCCAAGTGCCCGCTAGGTTAACTAGACAGTCCAAGTGCCCGCTAGGTTACCTGAATATTCCACGTGCCTGTTCGTTAACCTAGATAGTCCAAGTGACCACTAGGTAACCTAGATAGTCCAAGTGCCTCTAGGTAACCTATATAGTCCAAGTGCCCGCTAGGTAACCTAGATAGTCCAAGGGCCCGCTAGTTAACCTAGATAGTCCAAGTGTCCTCTAGATAACTTACATAGTCCAAGTGCCCGCTAGTTTACCTACATACCAAGTTTCCGCTACGTAACCTAGATAGTCCAAGGGCCCGCTAGTAAACCTACATAGTCCATGGGCCCACTACTTAACCTACATAGTGAAAGTGTCCGCTAGTTGACCTACATATTCCAAGTGCCCGCTAGTTAACCTACATAATCTAAGTGCCCGTTAGCTAACCTAGGTAGTCCAAGGGCCCACTAGTTGACCTACATAGTCCAAGTGCCATCTAGGTATCCTAGATAGTACAAGTGCCCGCTACGTAACCTAGATAGTCCAAGGGCACGCTAGTTAACCTACATAGTCCAAGTAACCGCTAAGGAACCTACATAGTCCAAGTGCACGCTAGTTAAAGTAGATAGTCCAAGGGCCCGCTAGTTAACCTAGATAGTCCAAGTGTCCTCTAGTTAACCTACATAGTCAAAGTGCCCGCTAGTTAACCTACATACCAAGTTTCCGCTACGTAACCTAGATAGTCCAAGGGCACGCTAGTTAACTACATAGTCCAAGTGCCCGCTAAGGAACCTACATAGTCCAAGTGCACGCTAGTTAACCTAGATAGTTAAAATGCCCGCTAGTTAACCGAGATAGTCCAAGTGCCTGCTAGGTAACCTACATAGTGCAAGTGTCCGCCAGTTTACCTACATATTCCAAGTGCCCGCTAGTTAACATAGATAGTCCAAGTGCCCGCTAGGGAACGTACATAGTCCAAGTGCCCACTAGTTAACCTACATAGTCAATGGGCCCGCTAGTTAACCTACATAGTGCAAGAGCCCGCTAGTTAACCTAGATCGTGCAAGTGTCCGCTAGTTAACCTACATAGTCCAAGTGCCAGTTAGCTAACCTAGATAGTCCAAGGGCCCGCTAGTTGACCTACATACTCCAAGTGCCCGCTAGGTAACCTAGATAATCCAATTGCCCGCTAGGGAACATTCATAGTCCAAGTGCCAGCTAGCTAACCTAGATAGTCCAAGTGCCCGCTAGTTAACCTAGATAGTCCTAGTTCCCGTGAGTTAATCTAGATAGTCCATGTGCCCACTAGGGGACGTACTTAGTCCAAGTGCCCGTTAGCTAACCTAGATAGTCCAAGTGCCCGCTAGTTAACCTAGATAGTCCAAGTGCATGCTAGTTAACCTAGATAGTCCAAGTGTCCTCTAATTAATCTAGATCGTCCAAGTCCCCGCTAGTTAACCTACATTGCCCAAGGGTCCGCTAGTTGACCTACGTAGTCCAAGGTACGCTAGTTAACCTATATAGTCCAAGTGCTCGCTAGTTAACCTACATTGTACAAGGGCCCGCTAGTTGACCTAGATAGTCCAAGTGCCCGCTAGGTAACCTAAGTAGTCCAAATGTCTGATAGGGATCCTACATAATCCAAGAGCCCGCTAGGTAACCTACATAGTCCAAGTTCCCGTTCATTAGCCTAGATAGTCCAAGTGCCCGCTAGTTAACATAGATAGTCCAAGTGCCCGCTAGGGAACGTACATAGTCCAAGTGCCCGCTAGGTAACCTGGATAGTGCAAGTGTCCGCTAGTTAAGCTAGATAGTTCAAGGACCCGCTAGGTAACCTAGATCGTCCAAGGGCCCCCTAGTTAGCCTACATAGTCCAAGTGCCCGCTAGGTAACCTAGATAGTCCAAGTGCCCGTTCGGTCACCTAGAGAGTCCAAGTGCTCTTTAGGGAACCTAGATAGTCCAAGGGCCCGCTAGTAAATCTACATAGTCCATGGGCCCACTAGTTAACCTACATAGTGCAAGTGTCCGCTAGTTGACCTACATATTCCAAGTGCCCGCTAGTTAACCTACATAATCTAATTGCCCGTTAGCTAACCTAGGTAGTACAAGGGTCCGCTAGTTGACCTACATAGTCCAAGTGCCCGCTAGGTAACCTAGATAATCCAATTGCCCGCTAGGGAACATTCATAGTCCAAGTGCTAGCTAGGTAACCTAGATAGTCCAAGTGCCCGCTAGTTAACCTAGATAGTCCTAGTGCCCGTTAGTTAATCTAGATAGTCCATGTGCCCACTAGGGGACATACTTAGTCCAAGTGCCCGTTAGCTAACGTAGATAGTCCAAGTGTCCGCTAGTTAACATTGAACATCCAAGTGCCCGCTAGTTAACCTAGATAGTCCAAGTGCATGCTAGTTAACCTTGATAGGCCAAGTGCCCTCTAGTTAACCGAGATCGTCCAATTGCCCGCTAGTTTACCTACATAGTCCAAGGGCCCACTAGTTGACTTACTTAGTCCAAGGTCCGCTAGTTAACCTAGATAGTCCAAGTGCTCGCTAGTTAACCTACATAGTACAAGGGCCCGCTAGTTGACCTAGATAGTCCAAGTGCCCGCTAGTTAAGCTAGATATTCCAAGTGCCCGCTAGGTAACCTAAGTAGTCCAAATGTCCGATAGGGTTCCTACATAGTCCAAGTTCCCGCTAGGTAACCTACATAGTCCAAGTGCCCGTTCGTTAACCTAGATAGTCCAAGTGCCCGCTAGTTAACCTAGATAGTCCAAGTGCCTGCTAGGTAACCTAGATAGTCCAAGTGCCCGCTAGTTAACCTAGAGTCCAAGTGCTCGCTAGTTAACCTACATAGTCCAAGTGCCCGCTATGTAACCTAGATAGTCAAAGTGCCCGTTAGGTAACCTAGATAGTCCAAGTGCCCGCTAGGTAACTTACATTGTCCAAGTTCCTGCTAGGTAACATAGATAGTCCAAGTGCCCGTTACCTAACCTAGATAGTCCAAGTGCCCGGTAAGCAACCTACATAGACCAAGTGCCCGTTCGTTAACCTAGAAGTCCAAGTACACGCTAGGTTAACTAGACACTCCAAGTGCACGCTAGGTTACCTGCATATTCCAAGTGCCCGTTCGTTAACCTAGATAGTCCAAGTGACCACTAGGTAACCTAGATAGTCAAGTGCCCTCTAGGTAACCTATATAGTCCAAGTGCCCGCTAGTTAACCTAGATAGTCCAAGGGCCCGCTAGTTAACCTAGATAGTCCAAGTGTCCTCTAGTTAACCTACATAGTCCAAGTGCCCGCTAGTTAACCTACATACCAAGTGCCCGCTACGTAACCTAGATAGTCCAAGGGCACGCTAGTTAACTTACATAGTCCAAGTGCCTGCGAAGGAACCTACTTAGTCCAAGTGCACGCTAGTTGACCTAGATAGTCAAAGTGCCCGCTAGTTAACCTAGATAGTCATAATGCCCGCTAGTTAACCTAGATAGTCCAAGTGCCTGCTAGGTAACCTACATAGTGCAAGTGACCGCTAGTTTACCTACATATTCCAAGTGCCCGCTAGTTAACCTAGATAGTCCAAGGGCCCGCTAGTTAACCTAGATAGTCCAAGTGTCCTCTAGTTAACCTACATAGTCCAAGTGCCCACTAGTTAACCTACATACCAAGTGCCCGCTACGTAACCTAGATAGTCCAAGGGCACGCTAGTTAACCTACATAGTCCAAGTGCCTGCGAAGGAACCTACTTAGTCCAAGTGCACGCTAGTTGACCTAGATAGTCAAAGTGCCCGCTAGTTAACCTAGATAGTCATAATGCCCGCTAGTTAACCTAGATAGTCCAAGTGCCTGCTAGGTAACCTACATAGTGCAAGTGTCCGCTAGTTTACCTACATATTCCAAGTGCCCGCTAGTTAACATAGATAGTCCAAGTGCCCACTAGGGAACGTACATAGTCCAAGTGCCCACTAGTTAACCTACATAGTCAATGGGCCCGCTAGTTAACCTACATAGTGCAAGAGCCCGCTAGTTAACCTAGATCGTGCAAGTGTTCGCTAGTTAACCTACATAGTCCAAGTGCCAGTTAGCTAACCTACATAGTCCAAGGGCCCGCTATTTGACCTACATAGTCCAAGTGCCCGCTAGGTAACCTAGATAATCCAATGGCCCCCTAGGGAACATTCATAGTTCAAGTGCCAGCTAGCTAACCTAGATAGTCCAAGTGCCCGCTAGTTAACCTACATAGTCCTAGTGCCCGTGAGTTAATCTAGATAGTCCATGTGACCACTAGGGGACGTACTTAGTCCAAGTGCCCGTTAGCTAACCTAGATAGTCCAAGTGCCCACTAGTTAACCTAGATAGTCCAAGTGCATGCTAGTTAACCTAGATAGTCCAAGTGTCCCCTAGTTAATCTAGATCGTCCAAGTGCCCGCTAGTTAACCTACATAGTCCAAGGGTCCGCTAGTTGACCTACGTAGTCCAAGGTACGCTAGTTAACCTATATAGTCCAAGTGCTCGCTACTTAACCTACATAGTACAAGGGCCCGCTAGTTGACTTAGATAGTCCAAGTGCCCGCTAGGTAACCTAAGTAGTCCAAATGTCCGATAGGGATCCTACATAGTCCAAGTTCCCGCTAGGTAACCTACATAGTCCAAGTGCCCGTTCGTTAACCTAGATAGTCCAAATGCCCGCTAGTTAACATAGATAGTCCAAGTGCCTGCTAGGGAACGTACATAGTCCAAG